>NC_074682.1:11202200-11502200 GCF_029448725.1 Salvelinus fontinalis
CAGCACCTCAAATGGCTGCACCACAGCCACTGTTTACCAAATAAAAAAAATCCCAACTGTAGCAGGCAATCAACAAGCACATGGATTTACACAATTTCCTCCCCCTTGCTCGTTTGTTTGTGTATTGAAAGGGGGGGGGCTCGTGATTGAATTGAACAGAGGCCCTTTTGCAGCCAGTTTAAGGGAGAAATGTGATTGCCGTTTTAATTAACAAACATAGCGTGCTCTTTCATTGGCACTAAGGATTACAATTATGAACACAATGCAGCAGCATCCATGTGGTGATTTGGTAATTTGTACTTGAGTGGAAGCTGTTCAGCTGGGCCTTTAAAAATGCTATTCGGGAGCAGGGTAAAGACGGCTGAGGTATGAATGAGGTGCTATCTGGACTGTGTGAAGAGATGGCTGTTGTGTATCTATAGGCTTTAAAGGTTGCTGGGATGTTCATGGGGATGGTTTGCAAAGCTGTATCATGTTTTTATTTGTTTAGCTATTCATGTTCGTTAAACCATGACATCAAATTGGGTCGTCCACCATTCTCCTTCACACCCACACCCAACCTTCCAAGTTTGATTATAAAATGAACTTCTTTTAAAATGAACTTTTTCCTGTTTGGATATTTCACCATCTAACATTGTTGACCTCTGACCTCTGATCAGTTATATAATTAATTTTAATTCTTCAAATGATTAGCCCACTGGATTATTTTAGAAAAAGAAGGAGCAGGATTGTAACAAACAGGTCTCAGAATATCTTTGTTTATCATCGTGAATATCTTTGTTTATCTTTGTCGTTAATGGTGAGAGGCCATCATAGGAAGGGACATGACAGGAATGGCCCTGTACAAAATCATAATGACGTCCAAAACCATCACCGGCTTCCTGTCCTGTTTAGCTGTGCCAGAAGTCTGCCTTTCATCAGTACACAGTCTGCTGGCTTGTTTGGCCATGTTTCTATCTGTCTCTGAGTCAGGCGAGAAAGGCTTGAATATCAACACAGGTGAACCAAATTAGCTCAGTCACACCACAGTCTCCTTCCTGAGCTATAGCCTTTGGAGGGGTTGGTTGGGCAGTTGAGCACTCACATCGCAGATGAAACCCACAGCAAGGATTCATGTTAACAAGCTTTCTCCACCTTTATCTTATCAGGCCCAAAGCTGACAATGAGCTCCCACCATAATTGAAAAGGCCAGCCATCCGTACTCACTCTCTTTCTAACCCCTGCACCCCCCCCCCCCCTCTCTCTCTCTCTCTCTCTCTCTCACACTCTCTCTCGCTCTTCTCCTGCTTATCTTCAACGAAGAGAGGGAGTATGCTGTGATGACTTAAGAATAGAACTGGGTGGATAGTGGCCACTTACTTCTTAACAAGGTTCTTTATCTCATTATAATTATATTGACTTGCTAGGATACGTTGAGAGTGCAATTACTCAAGTAAACACAACATAGCCAGATTGTGTTAGATACTGCAGTAGTGCTTCAGCTCAAATGGCCATTGTCAATATTCAGATAATACTGCTACAGCAGATGTACGGTACTGAACACTACGGTATAAAACGTTCACTTTAGTCACATTCACCCTCATTTCCTTGTGTACTAAACAGATACCTCGGTTATTTTTAGCTCTAGCCAGGGCAGTTAAACACGATTTTAAGAATCTCTTTGGTTGAGCAAAATAGCATCGCAAAAATATATACAGTGCTCTCGGAAAGTATTCAGACACTTTGACGTTTTCCCACATTTTGTTACGTTACGGCCTTATTCTGTTAAAAAAAAAATTACATGTCCTCATCCATCTATACACAATACCTCAAAATGACAGAGCAGATAAACACGATTTTAAGAATCTCTTTGGTGGAACAAAATGGCGTAGCATAAATATCATTCATTACTGTTCGTTTTAGATGACTTATCACCACCATTCAACAGATGAGTCAGGAGTCCATTATAATATGAATTGTTATAAGCATATCATAATTGTTTTCGAGGAAGTTGCGCTTGAGCACACACACACACACACACAGAGGAAGGAGACTTAGAAGCTCACGCACACAAACACACAAACAACACACAGACGTAGAGGACAAATGGTTTGTGTCAGCACACCGAGAGAACATCACCATGCTGCTTATTTTGGACCGGCACAGCACTGTGAGGAGCAAGCTAATGCATGCCACCCACCGAACACACGCAGGCACGCACTCACTCACACACACACAGACACACACACACACACACAGGCACGCACACGCACACACACCAACACACACACACACACACACACCATATACAATGAAACGTAACACTTCAGAGACAGAGGTTGATAGATAGAGGCAGCCAGAGGGTCAACAGAATTTAGTTACAGATAATGATAAGATTCAAGTCAGGCTGGAATTGCCACCAGAAGACAGTTCTCATCTCAAACAAACACACTGCCCGACACATAGTAAACAAGTACACACACAAATATGCACACAATAATGTCGTCTCCCGCACAGTCCCACAGCCAGTTGCACACTCTCTCTCCAATTCTCTCTCTGTCTCTCTCCAACACACACTCATACAGCACAAGGCCCTGGTGACCATGTGGGTTTAATGGCATTACTGATGAGGTCAAAGAGAGGGGGGAGCCCGGGTTAATTGGGAGCTGCTGAGCAAATCTCAGGTTGAATTATGATTACAAATTCTCTGAATGTTAACAGGGAAAATATGATAAATATAGCTTCCAGCTGGGCTGAATGTGGAGCTGTGCAGGAGGAATCTTTTCCCCAGGAGAAAATAATGTGGTTATGATACCAGATAGAGGACAGGACAATTATCACATCTCCAAATCCAACAGGAGTTATAGGCACAGATCAGAGCCACTACAGCTTTGGCTTGAGTAAGCTGCTATGGCTTCCTCAGTTCTGACTCAGAGAATGTGTCCTGCTTATGCAACATGGTATCATAGGAAAACATCATCCTGTCATGTTTTAGCATATTAATGCTTATGTCAATTGGCCAAGCTCCCAGCAGGCTTAGCGGTTCCAATGAGAAAAGATTGACGCTTATGTGAATACATCACAGCCAATGGGAAAAGATGAGTGTCACAGACAGACAGACAGACAGGCAGGCAGGCAGGCAGGCAGGCAGGCAGGCAGGCAGGCAGGACATCTCTCTCACTCTCTCTCTCTCATCTCCGCTTTCCACCTCTCTCTCTTATCTCTGTCCCTCCCTCCGTCTCTCTCCTTTCTCTTTGCCTCGCTCTGTCTCTCTCTACCTCCTCTACATCCCCCTTGGTCACACTTTATTTGGAGACCCCGGATGGTCCATCTGTAGATGTTCTACAGATGGTCATACTATCAACAAACGACCTGTTGATAAGCAACAGATGGTCATACTATCAACAAACGACCTGTTGATAAGCAACAGATGGTCATACTATCAACAAACGATCTGTTGATAAGCAACAGATGGTCATACTATCAACAAACGACCTGTTGATAAGCAACAGATGGTCATACTATCAACAAACGACCTGTTGATAAGCAACAGATGGTCATACTATCAACAAACTACTTGTTGATAAGCAACTGCTTGCTAAGGTTACGGTTAGGTTTAGGTTTAGAATAATGGTGAGGGTAAGGGCTAAGTTTAGGGTAAGGGTTAAGGTTAGGGCTAGGATAAGGGTTAGGTTTAGGGATAGAATAAGGGTTAAGGGTTATGGTTAGGGCTAGGGTTAGTAAATAGTTCATTGAAATGTTACTGCTAGTCTGTAGATCGGGGATGGGTAACTCTTTTAAAGGCCTTCGGATCAATTATTTTTTTTATTTTTTTAGGAACTCAGTTGGGATCTCAACTTACTGTTGCAAGTTAGAATAGTAGAATACACAAGGTGCAATATCAACATTTGGTCGTGCATTAGGAGTTTTTCTCTTGTTATGTCAGTCACTGATAGTCAGTCAATTAGCCCATGCCAGCTAAAAGTTAGTTTAGTGGCCAGCTATCTAAACTTGTTATCACGGTCGAATTACCCGGCTGGGGGGCCCTCATTGACTTTGTTAGTCAGTCTCACTAAGATATCAGTGAGACTTGCAGACGTGTTGCTGTGCGTTTTGTTGCTAACCTTACTTTGCTACCTGACAACTTTACGTTTTTTACTTTTCAATTACCATTTATATTTTTAGTTTTTCCCTCACAATTTTTTTTTGCATTCAACTTTTTCACTCCGGACGCTTTATCTGGACACGGTTCGTCAGGACCTCCAACAGCCGAAGCTAAGTAGTAACATTAACATGATGCCTTCTAATTGCAGTTGCTGTACTCATAATATGCAGGAGAACGATCGCCTTACGGCTATAGGGGGCGTATTGGAAAAACTGGAAAATATGTGCAAATTTTCAAACGGCCTCTTAATCAATTTTTGCTCTTATAATATGCATATTTTTAATTCCATTCGGATAGAAAAGAGTCTCTAGTTTCTAAAACCGTTTTAATTTTTTCTCTGAGTGGAACACAAGTCCTTTGGCAGCACTTTCCCCGACCAGGAAGTAATTTGCAAGATGTTTATGCTCGCTTCAACGCTCTGCCTATACATGGTCATGCCACCTATGACCCGAAACACACCTAGTACGCCTTCCTCTGGGTGTCAAGAGGACGTCAGAGGAGAAATCTTGCGTTTATCTTGTTCTGACGTGAAATAACACCTATTTCTTTGACGTGACCGTCAATTTCAGGAAGTCAGAAGCGCGCGACTTGGGAGAGATATCATATTTTGTTTTGCTGCCGTTTCTGATGTGAACTATCTCCAGCTCGGATTTGATTTGATAAATGAGACCATGTCATCGTAATGTATGTTTTTTCAATATAGTTTAATCAGATTATTTGAATTTTTTCGGGAGTTTTGCCGTGTTCCGTAATGTTTACTTTGTTTACGTTGGAGAGATCCGTGCCACTCGACTAGTACCCCTGCTAAATGAAGATGGAAAGTTGCCATTCTGAATGGATTGAACGACTCTTCTGGACTAAGGA
Organism: Salvelinus fontinalis; assembly: GCF_029448725.1. Classification (NCBI taxonomy): domain Eukaryota; kingdom Metazoa; phylum Chordata; class Actinopteri; order Salmoniformes; family Salmonidae; genus Salvelinus; species Salvelinus fontinalis. Next base: position 11,207,209 of record NC_074682.1, read on the forward strand.
CAACTTGATCAACATTCTGATGAAAGATCAGCCAAAGTAAGACCAAATTTATAATGTTATTTCATATATCTGTCGTGCATGTCAACTGGTCGCGCGCGCCCAAGTGTGTCTGTCTGGCGTGGCTATGCTAATTTAGCGCTACATTTAGTTTTCAATGTAAAACATTTAATAAATCGGAAATATTGTCTGGAATCACAAGAATCCTGTTTTTCAATTGCAGCACAGTATGTATTTCTCAGAAATGTTTTATGAGGAGTAATTAGGTTTTTGATGTTGGTGTCTGTAAATGTTATGGCTGCTTTCGGTGCAATTTAGGATTGTAGCTGAAATGTAATTTATGATTTATACCATAAATATGCACATTTTTCAAAAAAAACATATGCTATACAATAAATATGTTATCAGACTGTCATCTTATGAAGTTGTTTCTTGGTTAGTGGCTATATACATCTTCATTTGGTCGAATTAGTGATAGCTGGTGATGGACGTAAAAACTGATTGGTGTTAGAAAGTGGTGTCTTTTGCTAAGGTGGTTAGCTAATAGATTTACATATTTTGTCTTCCCTGTAAAACATTTTAAAAATCGGACATGTTGGCTAGATTCACAAGATGTCTGCCTTTCATATGCTGTATTGGACTTGTTAATGTGTGAAAGTTAAATATTAAAAAAATATATATTTTTTGAATTTGCCGCTCTGCCTTTTCAATGGAATGTGGGAGGAGTGCCGCTAGCGGCACCCCGCGGCCTAGACAGGCTAAGTAGTAACATTAACATGATGCCTTCTAATTGCAGTTGCTGTACTCATTTTTTACTTTTTTTTATTTAACCTTTATTTAACCAGGTAGGCAAATTGAGAACACGTTCTCATTTACAATTGCGACCTGGCCAAGATAAAGCAGAGCAGTTCGACACATACACATACAACAACACACTCATAATATACAGGAGAACGATCGCCTTACGGCGAGGATAGCTGTGCTTTTAGCCCAGCTTCAGACGCAATCGTTAGGCAAGGGTAATTACAGTGTAGGAAAGGATGAAACAGCGTCTGTGCCACCAGTAAGTACAGATGGTAGTATAAATCCCCTCGCACAGTCCCCGCAGCCGGACAACTTTCTCATGTCTTCTGGTGGGAAATGCTGTAGGAATGCTCAACCGGTGTCGCTCATTCAGCCGACAGAAACTTTCAACCGGTTTTCCCCATTAAGCAGCGAGTTGGAGTCTGAGGCTGAGTCTTCTCTTGTCTCTACTCCTCCCGTTACGGGGTCTGAGACGCCGAAGCTTCCCACCATTAGCTCTGACAAATTGAAAACCCTAGTCATTGGCGACTCCATTACCCACAGTATTAGACATAAAACGAGTCATCCAGCGATCATACACTGTTTACCAGGGGGCAGGGCTACCGACGTTAAGGCTAATCTGAAGATGGTGCTGGCTAAAGCTAAAACTGGCGAGTGTAGAGAGTATAGAGATATTGTTATCCACGTCGGTACCAACGATGTTAGGATGAAACAGTCAGAGGTCACCAAGAGCAACATAGCTTCAGCATGTAAATCAGCTAGAAAGATGTGTCGGGCATCGAGTAATTGTCTCTGGCCCCCTCCCAGTTAGGGGGAGTGATGAGCTCTACAGCAGAGTCTCACAACTCAATCGATGGTTGAAAACTGTTTTCTGCCCCTCCCAAAAGATAGAATTTGTAGATAATTGGCCCTCTTTCTGGGACTCACCCACAAACAGGACCAAGCCTGGCCTGCTGAGGAGTGACGGACTCCATCCTAGCTGGAGGGGTGCTCTCATCTTATCTACCAACATAGACAGGGCTCTAACTCCTCTAGCTCCACAATGAAATTAGGTGCAGGCCAGGCAGCAGGTTGTTAGCCAGCCTGCCAGCTTAGTGGAGTCTGCCACTAGCACAGTCAGTGTAGTCAGCTCAGCTATCCCCATTGAGACCTTGTCTGTGCCTCGACCTAGGTTGGGCAAAACTAAACATGGCGGTGTTCGCCTTAGCAATCTCACTAGGATAAAGACATCCTCCATTCCTGCCATTATTGAAAGAGATCGTGATACCTCACATCTCAAAATAGGGCTACTTAATGTTAGATCCCTCACTTCAAAGGCAGTTATAGTCAATGAACTAATCACTGATCATAATCTTGATGTGATTGGCCTGACTGAAACATGGCTTAAGCCTGATGAATTTACTGTGTTAAATGAGGCCTCACCTCCTGGTTACACTAGTGACCATATCCCCCGTGCATCCCGCAAAGGCGGAGGTGTTGCTAACATTTACGATAGCAAATTTCAATTTACAAAAAAATATATATATGTTTTCGTCTTTTGAGCTTCTAGTCATGAAATCTATGCAGCCTATTCAATCACTTTTTATAGCTACTGTTTACAGGCCTCCTAGGCCATATACAGCGTTCCTCACTGAGTTCCCTGAATTCCTATCGGACCTTGTAGTCATAGCAGATAATATTCACATATTTGGTGATTTTAATATTCACATGGAAAAGTCCACAGACCCACTCCAAAAGGCTTTCGGAGCCATCATCGACTCAGTGGGTTTTGTCCAACATGTCTCTGGACCTACTCACTGCCACAGTCATACTCTGGATCTCGTTTTGTCCCATGGAATAAATGTTGTAGATCTGAATGTTTTTCCTCATAATCCTGGACTATCGGACCACCATTTTATTACGTTTGCAATCGCAACAAATAATCTGCTCAGACCCCAACCAAGGAGCATCAAAAGTCGTGCTATAAATTCTCAGACAACACAAAGATTCCTTGATGCCCTTCCAGACTCCCTCTGCCTACCCAAGGACGTCAGAGGACAAAAATCAGTTAACCACCTAACTGAGGAACTCAATTTAACCTTGCGCAATACCCTAGATGCAGTTGCACCCCTAAAAACTAAAAACATTTGTCATAAGAAACTAGCTCCCTGGTATATAGAAAATACCCGAGCTCTGAAGCAAGCTTCCAGAGAATTGGAACGGAAATGGCGCCACACCAAACTGGAAGTCTTCCGACTAGCTTGGAAAGACAGTAGCGTGCAGTATCGAAGACCCCTCACTGCTGCTCGATCATCCTATTTTTCTAACTTAATTGAGGAAAATAAGAACAATCAGAAATGTATTTTTGATACGGTCACAAAACTAACTAAAAAGCAGCATTCCCCAAGTGAGGATGGCTTTCACTTCAGTAGTAATAAATTCATGAACTTCTTTGAGGAAAAGATCATGATCATTAGAAAGCAAATTACGGACTCCTCTTTAAATCTGCATATTCCTCCAAAGCTCAGCTGTCCTGAGTCTGCACAACTCTGCCAGGACCTAGAATCAAGAGAGACACTCAAGTGTTTTAGTACTATATCTCTTGACACAATGATGAAAATAATCATGGCCTCTAAACCTTCAAGCTGCATACTGGACCCTATTTCAACTAAACTAATGAAAAAGCTGCTTCCTGTGCTTAGCCCTCCTATGTTGAACATAATAAACGGCTCTCTATCCACCGGATGTGTACCAAACTCACAAAAGTGGCAGTAATAAAGCCTCTCTTGAAAAAGCCAAACCTTGACCCAGAAAATTAAAAAACTATCGGCCTATATCGAATCTTCCATTCCTCTCAAAAAAAAATGAAAATGCTTTATGTATACGAAATGCTTCAGTCTGGTTTTAGACCCCATCATAGCACTGAGACTGCACTTGTGAAGTTGGTAAATTACCTTTCAATGGCGTCAGACCGAGGCTTAGCATCTGTCCTCGTGCTCCTAGACCTTAGTGTTGCCTTTGATACCATCGATCACCACATTCTTTTGGAGAGATTGGAAATCCAAATTGGTCTACACGGACAAGTTCTGGCCTGGTTTAGATCTTATCTGTCGGAAAGATATCAGTTTGTCTCTGTGAATGGTATGTCCTCTGACAAATCAACTGTACATTTCGGTGTTCCTCAATGTTCCGTTTTAGGACCACTATTGTTTTCACTATATATTTTAACTCTTGGGGATGTCATTCAAAAACATAATGTTAACTTTCACTGCTATGTGGACGACACACAGCTGTACATTTCAATGAAACATGGTGAAGCCCCAAAATTGCCCTCGCTAGAAGCTTGTGTTTCAGACATAAGGAAGTGGATTGCTGAAAACTTTCTACTTTTAAACTCGGACAAAACAGAGATGCTTGTTCTAGGTCCCAAGAAACAAAGAGATCTTCTGTTGAATCTGACAATTAATCTCGATGGTTGTAAAGTCGTCTCAAATAAAACTGTGAAGGACCTCGGCGTTACTCTGGACCCTGATCTCTCTTTTGACGAACATATCAAGACTGTTTCAAGGACAGCTTTTTTCCATTTACGTAACATTCCAAAAATCAGAAACTTTCTGTCCAAAAAATGATGCAGAAAAATGTATCCATGCTTTTGTTACTTCTAGGTTAGACTACTGCAATGCTCTACTTTCCGGCTACCCGGATAAAGCACTAAATAAACTTCAGTTAGTGCTAAATACGGCTGCTAGAATCCTGACTAGAACCAAACAATTTGATCATATTACTCCAGTGCTAGCCTCCCTACACTGGCTTCCTGTTAAGGCAAGGGCTGATTTCAAGGTTTTACTAATAACCTACAAAGCATTACATGGGCTTGCTCCTACCTATCTTTCCGATTTAGTCCTGCCGTACATACCTACACGTACGCTACGGTCACAAGACGCAGGCCTCCTAATTGTCCCTAGAATTTCTAAGCAAACAGCTGGAGGCAGGGCTTTCTCCTATAAATCTCAATTTTTATGGAATGGTCTGCCTACCCATGTGAGAGACGCAGACTCGGTCTCAACTTTTAAGTCTTTACTGAAGACTCATCTCTTCAGTGGGTCATATGATTGAGTGTAGTCTGGCCCAGGAGTGTGAAGGTGAACGGAAAGGCTCTGGAGCAACGAACCGTCCTTTCTGTTTCTGCCTGGCCGGTTCCCCTCTCTCCACTGGGATTCACTACCTCTAACCCTATTACAGGAGCTGAGTCACTGGCTTACTGGTGCTCTTTCATGCCGTCCCTAGGAGGGGTGCGTCACTTGAGTGGGTTGAGTCACTGACGTGATCTTCCTGTCTGGGTTGGCGTCCCCCCATTGGGTTGTGCCGTGGCGGAGATCTTTGTGGGCTGTACTCGGCCTTGTCTCAGGATGGTAAGTTGGTGGTTGAAGATATCCCTCTAGTGGTGTGGGGCTGTGCTTTGGCAAAGTGGGTGGGGTTATATCCTTCCTGTTTGGCCCTGTCCGGGGGTATCATCAGATTAGTCTCAGCCTCCAGTATTTATGCTGCACTAGTTTGTGTCGGGGGGCTAGGGTCAGTTTGTTATATCTGGAGTACTTCTCCTGTCTTATCCGGTGTCCTGAGTGAATTTAAGTATGCTCTCTCTAATTCTCTCTTTCTCTCTTTCTTCCTTTCTCTCTCTCTGAGGACCTGAGCCCTAGGACCATGCCTCAGGACTACCTGGCATGATGACTCCTTGCTGTCCCCAGTCCACCTGGCCGTGCTGCTGCTCCAGTTTCAACTGTTCTGCCTGCGGCTATGGATCCCTGACCTGTTCACCGGACGTGCTACCTGTCCCAGACCTGCTACCTGTCCCAGACCTGCTGTTTTCAACTCTCTAGAGACAGCAGGAGCGGTAGAGATACTCTTAATGATCGGCTATGAAAAGCCAACTGACATTTACTCCTGAGGTGCTGACTTGCTGCACCCTCGACAACTACTGTGATTAGTATTATTTGACCATGCTGGCCATTTATGTCAGAGCTGCTAGGTTCCTAGCCACCGTGCTTCTACACATTGCTTGCTTATTGGGGTTTTAGGCTGGGTTTCTGTACAGCACTTTGAGATATCAGCTGATGTAAGAAGGGCTATATAAATACATTTGATTTGATTTGATATCATGTAAAAAACTGCAAACATTTCTCTCCACCCTATGGCAAATGTGTAGAATTGCAAGAAATTAACTCAAAAACCTCAGAAATTGTATCCCCTCATGATGAGTTTCGATTTTTTTGTGGACCCCACCCCCATCAAAGTTGCCTATCCCTGCACTAGATGGTTGAAAGTAATTTTGTTAGATGAAAGCAATAAGTAAATTCACACTGTGATAAGTATAATTTTTTTATAGTATAACTTTTTAATCTAGTTCAGGGGGATAAACTGATGGCTTTACCTGGGTCACAGATAGGAGGACAGCTGGACAACAATACACAGGATACCTGGGAGAGAGAGATAGACAGAGAGAGAGAGAACCATGATCATTAGAGGAATCATTACTTTATTTTGCAACAACAGAATATTCCAGTTCCCAGAGTGAAGTCCAGCCATGATGTAGAAGACTTACTTTCCCTCAGCCCTCTGGCAGTAATCTCTCATGGACAGACTATGAGAGTCTGACAAAATTCTCGCTCTAGATAAACCGAGATTACTCTGCCAGTAAACATAGGATGAACCTGTAGATAGTCTGTAGAGCATTTACAGATGGACTACCCAAATCAAGTGTTACCCTCTTTTCTCTCGCTCCCCTCCCTCCTTTAACCCCCCTCTCCTCTTATCAATTCAATTCAAGAGGCTTTATTGGCATGGGGAACATATGTTAACATTGCCAAAGCAAGTGAAGTAGATAATAAACAAAAGTGAAATAAACAATAAAAATGGATAGTAAACATTACACTCACAGAAGTTCCCCCCCAAAAAAGACATTTCACATGTCATATTATGCATATTTACAGTGTTGTAAAGATGTGCAAATGGTTAAAGTACTAAACATAAAAAATAAATAAACATAAATATGAGTTGTATTTATAATGGCGTTTGTTCTTCACTATTTGCCCTTTTCTTGTGGCAACAGGTCACAAATCTTGCTGCTGTGATGCACACTGTGGTATTTCACCCAGTAGATATGGGAGTTTATCAAAATTGGATTTGTTTTCGAATTCTTTGTGGATCTGTGTAATCTGAGGGAAATATGTGTCTCTAATATGGTCATACATTTGGCAGGTTAGGAAGTGCAGCTCAGTTTCCACCTCATTTTGTGGGCAGTGTGCACATAGCCTGTCTTCTCTTGAGAGCCAGGTCTGCCTACGGCGGCCTTTCTCAATAGCAAGTCTACGCTCACTGAGTCTGTACATCAAAGCTTTCCTTAAGTTTGGGTCAATCACAGTGGTCAAGTATTCCACCACTGTATACTCTCTGTTTAGGGCCAAAAAGCATTCTAGTTTGCTCTGTTATTTAGTGAATTCTTTCCAATGTGTCAAGTAATTATCTTTTTGTTTTCTCATGATTTGGTTGGGTCTAATTGTGTTGCTGTCCTGGGGCTCTGTGGGGTCTGTTTGTGAACAGAGCCCCAGGACCAGCTTGCTTAGGGGACTCTTCTCCAGGTTAATCTCTCTGTAGGGGATGGCTTTGTTATGGAAGGTTTGGGAATCGCTTCCTTTTCGGTGGTTGTAGAATTTAATGGGTCTTTTCCGGATGTTGATCATTAGCGGGTATTAGCCTTTCTCTCGCCCCTCTCTCCCTCTTCTCTTTCTCTCCCTCTTCTCTCCCCCCCCCTCCATTCTCTCTCCTTCCGTCCCCCCCTCCCCGTCTCACTCTCCCGCCTCTTTCTCCCTCCTCTCTCCCACCTCCACAGACAGGATATTGACGCATAAGTCAATACATTACATTCAATGTAAAAAAGTTGGTGATACAGCTGCAATGGCTAAATTGGTGAACACCTCAGACAGACAGACAGGCAGGCATGCAGGCAGGCAAAAAGACAGGCAAACAGACACACAGACAGAAAGAAAGACACACAGACAGACAGAAAGACAGACAGACAGACAGGCAGGCAGGCAGAGACAGGTTTAATTTTAAAGTCAATAAAGAATTACCAATATCTCTTCAGAATTCATTCTAATTAGGCTCTTAGCTTCTAGACTGCAATACCATTGTGTCCAATTGAGTTGAAAAATGCTTTAGGATCAATTGACTTCAAAGTTTCAACCTTTTTAACCCTTTGAAACTGCCCATAAGACCCCAAATTAAGTAACTTCCTGTAATTGCAGGAAGCTGAAATTCTCTGTACAGTCTCCTGGGGACACTGCCCTGTGTTTCAAGTCTTTACGTTAAGAATTGAGCTTTCTATTGTGAAATAGCACAGTTACAAGTGGAAATCAAACTGGATGGACAACAGAAATAGAGGAAGGACTAAGAACAAACAAGAGAGAACTATTATAAAGTAGACTGTGTCTGTAAAATGTGTATAAGATGTATAAATTAAAGGTAAAAACAGAAATGTTTATCAGTTTACTCAAATTGGGGGATCGGTGGTAGGGGAATAATAATAAAGGTATACTCTTTAAAAATAGTATGTATGTCTATGTAGGTATGTGTATGTATATATGTGTATATGTATGCATACATGAATGGATATATATATTTACCCCAAAAAATATGGGGGATTGGAAATGATGCAGACAATTACATTGGAAGCAACATTCTTTCCGCAATATTAAGCTGATCCACCCCCCCCCCCCCCAAAAAAAGAAAAAAAAAAAAAAGAATTGAGCTTTCTACAGAGGATGAAAGACAGTGTTTTTGTGTAGCTGCAGGGAGAGAATGAAGCACCATGTTGAGGATGAATTAAGCCATTTCCCGTTGCCACAGTAAGCTGAACCTCAACATAGGGCATCCCTATAAGGTCACGATGGGTTGTGTCGAAGGATGGTTAGCTAGCCCAATTGCAGTCCACAGGTGCGTCTTGATTATGTGAGGGCTGTAGGTAAAGGGTTTTGAACGAGCCCATGCCTGAATTTTGTTTCTAGCCTCAACTGTTCAAAAGCACATTAACTCTAGGTCAGGCTTCATGTGTGACCTACCTTTCTGCAATGTAGTGTTGGATGGGGCGAATTATACAGAAAAAATATATAAATGCAACATGCAACATTTTCAAAGATTTTACTGAGTTACAGTTCATATAAAATCAGTCAATTGAAATAAATGCATTAGTCCCTGATAACATGGATTTCACACTACTGGGAATACAGATATGCATCTGTTGGTCACAGATACATTTTTCAAAAATGGGCCTCACAATGGGCATCAGGATCTCGTCACAGTATTTCTGTGCCTTCAAATTGCCATCGATAAAAATGCAATTGTGTTCGTTGTCTGTAGCTTTATCCCTGCCTGCCCATAACCCCAGAGCCACCATGAGGCACTCTGTTCACAACGTTGACGTCAGCAAACCGCTCGCCTTCACGACGCCATAAACATGGTCTGCAGTTGTGAGGCCGGTTGGATGTACTGCCAAATTCTCTAAAATGATGTTGGAGGTGGCTTATGGTAGAGAAATGAACATGGGCCGTTCTTAGGGTATTCTCCCTGTACACCAACTCTTAAAATATTCAATGATGTCATTTCTCTAAAACAGGCTATAGGCTACATGTGCACCATGTCAGAACAGTACGCTAATTTATGAAAAGAATAGGGAACAAATTATTAGGCAGAAGGGCTACTAACAGTTTACTACACAACAAACACGTATTATTACCTTCTTAGCTACTGTAACGTTCGTCATATTCCTCCTCCTCGGACGAGGAGGAGCATGGATCGGACCAACACGCAGCGAGGTATGTAGACATAATGAATATTTATTAAAGCAAAGACGAACATACGAAGAACACTTGAATAGAAACAAAACAACAAAACGACGTAGACAGACCTGAACTTGAGAACTTACATAGACACGAAGAATGCACGAACAGGAAAGACTAGCCAAACGAACGAACAAACGAAACAGTCCCGTGTGGTGCAAACAGACACAGACACAGGAACAATCGCCCACAAACAAACAGTGAGAACAGCCTACCTTAATATGGTTCTCAATCAGAGGAAACGTCAAACACCTGCCTCTAATTGAGAACCATATCAGGCAACACATTTAACCCAACATAGAAACACAACACATAGAATGCCCACCCCAACTCACACCCTGACCAACTAAACACATACAAAAACAACAGAAAACAGGTCAGGAACGTGACAGCTACGGTATACATGTCTTCTGGCAAATTATATAATTTATGCAGCAGCATACAAGACATTTTTAGACTTGCCTTTTTGTGCTGTGCTCACTTGAACAGGATGGTGGTGCAGGGGTCCTTCGTGGGCAAATTTTGTCATCAAACTTTGTCTTCAAAGTCTGCCATTCTCTGGATTTATGGTTCGTTCAAGACAACTGGGAAAAAAACAAGGTCGAATCATGACGTCAGTGATCTTTAGGTCGCAGCTCTATAAAGAGGCCCAAGTCCACCACTTGGAATTCTGAGTTGGATGACCATTCAAAATGTACTTTCCCAGTCAAAGCTCGTTTTTTTTTTGCAGAGTTCCCAGTTGTCTTGAACTCACTGAAGTCTGAGATTTTCCAGTTGTTTTGAAGATGGCAGAAGTCATGCTGGATTGACAGCATGGCCAATGTTGATCCTTTTAAGTTTTGGAAAGAGACACTTAAACCCAGACTTGGACCACACACCCACTGAATGGCAGGCTAGTGATTGCTTTGCAATGGTTGCAGTTAGCCACTGATTCCTTCCAAACTACTCATTGTTGAATTAGAGATTTACAACTTGTTGTGTAATGTTTAAATCCAATGGCACCGATACGTTTTTATCTATAATTTCTCTTCATAATTTCTCTACATATGACAAGGATTGAAAAGGATTTACCAGTAGATTTTCAACTTGATTCATGGTGATGACTGCTAGCTTGCTAGCTAAGATTTTGAAAGTATGATGTTGACAGTCCAATCAATGCAGTGCATTCGTAAAGTATTCAGACCCCTTTCCTTTCTCCACATTTTGTCACGTTGCAGCCTTATTCTAAAATGTATTAAGTTAAGTCATCAATCTTCACACAACACCACACAATGACAAAGCGAAAACAGGTTTGTAGAAATTTTTGCAAATGTATAAAAAATAAACAACAGAAATACCTTATTTACATAAATATTCAGACCATTTGCTATGAGACTTAAAATTGAGCTCAGGTGCTTCCTGTTTCCATTGATCATCCTTGAGATGTTTCTATAACTTGATTGGAGTCCACCTGTGGTCAATTCAATTGATGGACATCATTTGGAAAGGCACACACCTGTCTATAAAAGGTCCCACAGTTGACAGTGCATGTCAGAGCAAAAACCAAGTATGAGGTTGAAGAAATTGTCCGTAGAGCTCCGAGCCAGGATTGTGTCGAGGCACAGATGTGAGGAAGGGTACCAAAACATTTATGTAGCATTGAAGGTCCCCAGGAACACATTGGCCTCCATCATTCTAAAAATGGAAGAAGTTTGGAACCACCATGACTCTTCCTGGAGCAATCGGAGGAGAAGGGCCTTGGTCAGGGAGGAGACCAAGAACCATATGGTCATTCTGACAAAGCTCCAGAATTCCTCTATGGAGATGGGAGAACCTTTCAGAAGGACAACCATCTCTGCAGCACTCCATCAATCAGCCCTTTATGGTAGAGTGGCCAGACGGAAGCCACTACTCAGTAAAAGGCACATGACAGCCCGCATGGAGTTTGCCAAAAGTCACCTAAAGGACTCTCAGACCATGAGAAACAAGATTATCTGGTCTGATGACACCAAGATTGAACTCTATGGCTTGAATGCCAAGCGTCATGTCTGGAGGAAACCTGTTACCATCCCTATGGTGAAGCATGGGAGTGGCAGCATCATGCCGTGGGGATGTTTTTCAGCGGCAGGGACAGGGAGACAAGTCCGAATCGAGGGACAGATGAACGAAGCAAATTACAGAGAGATCTTTGATGAAAACCTGCTCCAGAGCGCTCAGGACGTCAGACTGGGGTGAAGGTTCACCTTCCAACAGGACAACGACCCTAAGCCCACAGCCAAGACAACGCAGGAGTGGCTTTGGGACAAGTCTCTGAATGTCCTTGAGTGGCCCAGCCAGAGCCCGGACTTGAACCCGATTGAACATCTCTGGAGAGACGCTCCCCATTCAACCTGACAGAGCTTGAGAGAATCTACAGAGAAGAATTGGAGAAACTCCCCAAATACACGTGTGCCAAGCTTGTAGCATCACACCCAAGAAGACTCGAGGCTGTAATCGCTTCCAAAGATGCTTCAACAAAGTACTGAGTAAAGGCTCTGAATACTTATGTAAATGTGTGATTTAGGTTTTTAATTCTTTATAAATTTAAAAAAAAATCTGCAAACCTGTTTTTGCTTCGTCATTATGGGTTATTGTGTGTGTTTTGATGAGGGGAAAAACGATTTAATCCCTTTTATAATAAGGCTGTAACAAAATGTGGAAAAAGTCAAGGGGCTGAATACATGGAACCCAAATGCACTCGGCCATCGTTCATCCATATACTTATGTGTACATATTCTCATTCACCTCTTTAGATTTGTGTGCATTAGGTAGTTGTTGGGGAATTGTTTGATTACTTGTTAGATATTACTGCACTGTTGGAACTAGAAAAGCAAGCATTTCTCTACACTCGCATCTGCTAACGATGTGTATGTGACCAATGAAATTTGATTTGATTAGATCTGGCAAAAGATAATACAAAGAAAACAACTGCCGTTTTTAATTTAAAAAAATGTTTTACCATCACCTTTGAAATGCACGAGAAAGGCCATAATTCATTATTCCAGCCCAGGCGCAATTTAGATTTTGGCCACTAGATGGCAAAAGTGCATGTGCAACATTTTAGACTGATCCAGTGAACCATTGCATATGTGTTCAAAACGTTGTATTGGTTTATTAATACATTTTCAAATGCATAATTGTGCACTCTCCTCAACCAAAGCATGGTATTATTTCACTGTAATAGCTACTGTAAATTGCACAGCGTGGTTAGATTAACAAGAATTTAAGCTTTCTGCCCATTTCAGATATGTCAATGTCCCGTGAAATGTTTTTGTTACTTTCATCCTCATGCTAATCACATTAGCCAATGTTATCTCAACTGTCCCACGGGGGGGGGGGGGGGGGGACACCGATCCCATAGAGGATGAAACAAAAATCATGTTAAACACTATTCATGCACACAGAGTGAGTCCATGCAACTTATTATGCGACTTGTTAAGCAAATATTTACTCCTGAACTTATTTAGGCTTGCGACAACAAAGGAGTTGAATGTTTATTGACTGAAGACATTTCAACTTTTCATTTTTTTATTAATTTCTTAAAATTCTATAAACATAATTTCACTGACATTATGGGGTATTGTGTAAAACCAGTGTGTATACGACAGGTATTGTGTATAAACCATTTTTAATTCAGGCTGTAACACAACAGAATGTGGAATAAATCCAGGGGGTTGTTAAATATTTATTTGTGGTACTACTTTGAAAAATAATTGTCTCAATTAAACAATTTTTGGGGGGAATTTTCTGGTGATTTTACAGTATTTTCTGACCAAAACTACAACAAAAAAATACTTGTTGCCTTCCCCTGATGTAAACTAAATAAACAAAATCCTAAGCGGGGTCCCCACATTCAGTTTTCAGGGGTGGTTGGTGAGAATTCATTGGCGAGTGAATAACAAACTGATGCAGGCACTAAGATCGCACTCAACGAGCTGTAAAGGCCATAAGAAATCAAGAGAACGCTCACCCAGAAGCGGCACTCCTAGTGGCTGGGACTTTAATGCAGGAAAACTTAAATCAATTTTACCTCATTTCTACCCGCATGTCATGTACAACCAGAGAAAAAAAACTCTAGACCACCTTTACTACACACACAGAGACATGTTCAAAGCCTCCATTTGTCAAATCTGGCCATAATTCTATCCTCCTGATTCCTGCTTACAAGCATAAACTCAAGCAGGTAGTAACAGTGACTCGCTCAATATGGAAGTGGTCTGATGAAGCGGGTTCTAAGCTACAGAACTGTTTTGCTAGCCTGGAAAATGTGTCTGTCTGTCTGCCTGCATATTTATGCGTCAATATCATGTCTGTGGAGGCGGAAGAGAGGAGAAGAGAGAGAGGAGAGAGAGGGAGAGAGAGATGAGAACGGGGAGGGAGGGAAAGAAAGAAAGAGGGAGAGAGAGAAGGGGAAGAGTAAAGGAGGGGGAGAGAGAAAGGAAGAGAGAAGGGGAGAGGGTGAAGGAGGGAGGAGGGAGAAAGAGAGAGATGTGAGGAGAGGAGAGGAGGAGGGATGGGAGAGAGAAAGGGAGAGAATGAGGGAGAGAGAAAGGGGAGAGGGTGAAAGAAGGGGAAGGGAGAGAGAACAGAATGGGGGACAAAGAGAAGGTAAAGAGAAAGAGACAGAGGGAGGCAAGGAGAAGGAAAGAGGAGGGAGGGAGAGAGAGAGACAGGGATGAGGAGAGGGGCGATTAGAGATGACTGTGACTGTGATGTATTGACAACAAGTGTCAATTGGTTGGCATTCAACTTTTCCCATTGAATGCAATGTATTGACATAATCTTCAACAGGTGACAATAATCTTTTCCCATTAAATGCAATGGATTGACACAAGTGTCAACCCTGTGGCAATCATCTTATCTCATTGAATGCAATATATTGACATAATCATCAACTGGTTGACACTTATCTTTTACCATTGATTGCAATGTATTAGCAGAAGGGTAAATTGGTTGACACTCATTTTTTCCCCCTGAATGCAATTTATTGACAAAAGGGTCATTTGTTTGACGCTTTTCTTTTCCCATTGACTGCAATGTATTGACATAAGCTTCAACCCTGTGACACTCATCTTTACCCATTGACTGCAATTTATTGACGTAAGCATCAATTTGTTGACGCTCATCTTTTCCCATTGACACTGCAAAGCCTGCTGGGAGCATGACCTCCGAGTCACTCTTTCTGGGACAAACAGAGAGAAGAAGAGAGAATTTAAAAAACAGAGGACAGGAGGACAGGGAATAGAGAACGTAGATATAGTTTTGGGTGTGATCACACAGCGAGCTACCTCTGTGATTTTACAGGGGTTTTCTTTTCTGCTACTAACTCATAGACTGACAGAGGCCTGCCACACAAACCACACAAACCAATCATACTTTCAACCAAACAACATATCTATGTACTTATGTGCTGGAAAGAACCTGTGGAATCCCCTCAGAACACAGCTCCTCTCATTTTTCTCTGCCATTACACACACGCACGCACACACACACACACACACACACACACACACACACACACACACACACACACACACACACACACACACACACACACACACACACACACACACACACACACACACACACACACACACACACACACACACACACACACACACACACGCACTCACACACACACACACACACACACACACAAATGTTAGAATTTGGAAAATAACCCCCCTCCTTTCTCTCCACTCTGAGATAGCAGGACATGTATAATTGCATTGTGCAACAGTGCGCACCTTAGAGGAAATAATTATCTACACAAAAAGAGCAATTACTAACCTGGCAGAGAGTTGTAGCGGATTTTAATGTGTCTGCCTGTAATATCTGCTCATACACTCCTCTTTGTTTATTTGTCTGGCTGATGGTCTCTTTTGAAGGATACATAACCATAGGGGAGAGGGGGGTAAGTTGAGCCATTTTTTACATTCGCCATCACTCTGTCAAGGGAAATATAGTATTCGTTCTAACAAAGATATTTACATACATTTCAGGATGTTGTAAATAATCTGAATTCAGGTAATCATTTCAGTTTTGAAAACACAGCTTGTCCAAAAAAAGTGATCTCCTTGCACAACCCAGGGTATGGGGTAAGTTGAGCCGCGAGACAGGGTAAGTTAGGCCTCCTACAAATGTCTGTACTGAACTAAATATGACCTTTTTAAAACCATGTGTATCTTTATTTCCTAAACACAATTCAACACAGTCACAATTGCTTTTTTGCATTTGAATCATTTTACAAATCTTTTAACGGAGGCTTAACACGTAACACTTTGTACTTTTTAAAACACTTTTAACATTGGCCAGGCCCTGTTGTTACCTCATATCCCAGCGGTAATGCTCAGCTTGCCATTGGCTCAACTTACCCCAAGGCAAACATTTTGACTATAGTATATCAGCCCACACAGCTACAAGGATGCACTTTCATTTTAGGTTTAGGACCTTAAGCTTATAAAGACCCCAATTAATGTATAGAACAATCATAAATTACCTACTTTGGTTAAGATACAAGCATCATGGAACCTTGAAGACAATAAATTCATTTGACATGGTGAATATCATTTTGGGGATTTAACTTGCTTACCACTTTTTCCATGTGGATTCATTCTTCACAATGATACATTTTGTGTATGGTTTCCTAGAAACAAGGGTGGCTCAACTTACCCCACTCTCCCCTACTTACAAATATCAACCTTTATTATGCCCATATGTAATGGGGTGGTTCAGTGAACCACATTTATGTGTTGAGTAACCTTCACTGATACCTGGGGACTAACACCGTCTTAGAACCTGGTGAACACGGTCTTTGAACCTTTGAACCTGGTAAGTCAGGGTCAATTCCAATCAGTCAGTAACAAACACTTAAAGACATACGACATACTGGCATAAGTCTACAGCAACAGAGTAACTGCTGCAAACATTCATGATGAAAGGGATTGAATTAAAAACTATTGTATGAAATAGTGTTAGAGCACAATATTGGAGGGAATGTATGGTGTTTCTAACCTTACACAAAAGCTTTTTTATAATTCACAAATGACAGACGTCTGCTTCCTTTCAGTAGCTAATCTGCATTTTCTAATAGGTGATGTCATTTCAGTTCATTGAAGAGCTTGAAGAGCTTGTGAATAAACGCTCTCCGATGTAATTAATTTTCATCTGAAACGTCATGACAAAATAATCATTTGAACGATATGGACGCGAGACTCAATGGTTTAGTCATTTGCATTACAAGCGGTGGGTTCTGTGTCACAAGAAAATGAAAAGATGCATTAAGATGCTTCGGGGTGTAAACTGTATCCAAGTCTTTGCCGATTCCGGGACATTGCTCTGTCAGAGAATTAATCACAATCTGCTCCATCCCTCCTTTTGAGAATATAGCCATCTATCAAAGCCTTCACTCATCCTGATCTCTCTCATATCACTCACTATTCGCGCTCACCACTGTGCTACTCTCCTTTAAAACTTCAAAGATTTGAATTTGCTTGATTGTGTGGGGAAATGATTGAAGATCACACTTTTCCATATTCTTTGTGGATATTTACAGGGCACTGTCCAACCTATCCAGTCTAAGTAACAATGAGGAGGATGACAACTTCTTAGAACTGTCAATGTTGCCTGTGCCTCATATACAAGGAGTTCAATGAATTTAGTTTTTCCCCTCTCTGTATCACTCTCAGTTCCACGTAGTACATAGGCTAAAGGGGAATGGGAACAATACAGGCGGCATGGAAGAAGCCACTAAACCAGCGAGATCACACCAGATAGACTTCAGCATTCAACGTTTGTCCGGGTCCCCAGGACGTCGGGAGATGCCTTCAATACAGTCCACTAGAGGCAACTTGAGCATGCATTACCATCTAGTAGGCTCGAGGCTTGCTAGGGCGTTTCGGCACCGAGGATCGGGGGTTCAATCCCAGTGCTAGGCACTCATTAAAAATATTTTCTGTTTTAACCTGATCCCTTACCTTAACTCAGTGGTGCTTAACCTGGGTTTGATCGAGGGGGTTCGGTGGAGGTCAAGACACACATCCGACTCATATGATTCGTGATGACACGCCCTGCTTGGCCATCATTGGCTGCAGCTGATCACGCTACGTCGCTTGGCCTATCTGTGCTGCAGGGAATTTGGTGCGCTCAGTAGTCGACTTGTGACTGTCGTGATGGTACGTCTTGTGATTTCTTTCTAAATATTTTAATCCCTTCATACTTACTATGTCGAGCAAAAAAAGAAAGTGGTCGGATGAATATGTACAATATGGATTCACATGTATAACGGAACGTGATGGGAGTCAGCATCCTAACTGCATGATTTGCAATGCCAAGTTGAGCAATTCTAGTCTAGCACCGGCAAAACTAAGAGAACACTTCCTTAAGCTGCATGGAGATGGAAAATACAAGAACACAACGCTCGCTGAATTCAAGGTGAAGAGAGCCAGATTCGATGAAAAGGCTACTCTGCCTGTTCAAGGCTTTGTACCCATCAACAAACCGATCCTCACAGCATCGTACGAAGTTGCTTACCTGATCGCAAAGCAGGGCAAACCACACACCATTGGTGAAACACTCATAAAACCAGCTGTGTTGAAGATGGCGAAAATATAATGCTGGGAAAAGAGGCTGAAGTTAAGTTATCCCAAATTCCTCTTTCAAATGACACCATCAGCGACAGAATAGAGGACATGAGCAAAGACATCTTGGCTCAAGTAGTTGCAGATCTGATTTCAAGCCCGGCAAAATTCAGCCTTCAACTCGACGAAACCACAGACGTTTCCAATCTAAGCCAGCTTGCTGTATTCGTGCGCTATGTGAAAGACGACGTGAAAAAGGAAGATTTTTTATTTTGTAAGCCTCTTACAACAACAACTAAGGCAGCCGATGTGAAGAAACTTGTGGATGACTTCTTCAAAGACAACAATCTTTCGTGGGATATGGTTTCTGCAGTTTGTTCGGACGGAGCTCCAGTCATGCTGGGAAGAAAGTCTGGTTTTGGTGCGCTAGTGAAAGCCGATGCACCACACATCATTGTTACGCATTGTATTCTGCACAGGCATGCGTTGGCAACAAAAACCTTGCCTCCAAAACTGGCAGAAGTATTACAAATTGTAGTGGAATGCGTGAACTATGTGTGAACTAGTGCTCTGAGGCACCGCATCTTCAGTGAGCTGTGTAAAGAAATGGGCTCTAAATTCGAGGTACTTCTGTACCATTCTAACGTTCGGTGGTTATCCCGGGGACAGGTGCTGAATCGTGTTTTTGCCGTGCGTGTGGAATTAGCCCTGTTTTTGCAAGAGCACCAACATTGTCATGCAGATTGCTTCAAAAATTCTGAGTTCATTCTCATTTTAGCGTACATGGCTGATATCTTCGCAGCTCTCAATCAAAAGATGCAGGGCGGTGGAGTCAACATCATCGAAGCGGAGGAAAACCTGAAGGCTTTTCAAAAAAAGCTACCGTTATGGAAACGACGAACAGAGAACGCTAACTTCGCAAACTTTCCCCTGCTGGACGACTGTGTAAGTAAGATCGAAGATGTATCTGGAATCGGAGTCATTTCTGTACCCGCGGAACTTAAGCAAGCAATTGCCACGCACTTAGATGAGCTTGCAAAGTCTCTCGACGGATACTTCCCTACAAGAGAGTCATATCCAGCATGTGTGAGACAGCCGTTCACGTTTAATGTTGAGACAACAGATGTCAATGATGAATACCTCGATGAAATCATTGAAATTCAGCAGAGCCAGGTTCAACAGCAACTCTTCAGAACAACAACGCTTTCAACGTTTTGGTGTCAACAAATGGTAACGTACCCTGTTATTGCTAAGAAAGCTCTGGAGATTTTCATACCGTTTGCTCCAACATATCTTTGCGAGCAATCCTTTTCGAGGATGCTGGACATAAAAACGAAGAACTTTGTTGAGAAAATGACATGAGAGTGGTACTTGCCAAGGTGAAGCCGCGCATTTCTGAACTGGTCTCTGAAAGGCAACAGCAGAAGTCACACTGATTTGCAGTAAATATTCATTATTATGTTTTTGTTTTTGTGTGAAAATCATGTTTTGATGATTTTGTTCTTTGAACACACGGTGTTGATGTTGATGCACGGTTCATTTTGTGCACCAGTAAAATACACTGCTCAAAAGAATAAAGGGAACACTTAAACAACACAATGTAACTCCAAGTCAATCAAACTTCTGTGAAATCAAACTGTCCACTTAGGAAGCAACACTGATTGACAATAAATTTCACATGCTGTTGTGCAAATGGAATAGACAAAAGGTGGAAATTATAGGCAATTAGAAAGACACCCCCCAAAACAGGAGTGATTCTGCAGGTGGTGACCACAGACCACTTCTCAGTTCCTATGCTTCCTGGCTGATGTTTTGGTCACTTTTGAATGCTGGCGGTGCTCTCACTCTAGTGGTAGCATGGGACGGAGTCTACAACCCACACAAGTGGCTCAGGTAGTGCAGTTCATCCAGGATGGCACATCAATGCGAACTGTGGCAAAAAGGTTTGCTGTGTCTGTCAGCGTAGTGTCCAGAGCATGCAGGCGCTACCAGGAGACAGGCCAGTACATCAGGAGACGTGGAGGAGGCCGTAGGAGGGCAACAACCCAGCAGCAGGACCGCTACCTCCACCTTAGTGCAAGGAGGTGCACTGCCAGAGCCCTGCAAAATGACCTCCAGCAGGCCACAAATGTGCATGTGTCAGCATATGGGCTCACAAGGGGTCTGAGGATCTCATCTCGGTACCTAATGGCAGTCAGGCTACCTCTGGCGAGCACATGGAGGGCTGTGCGGCCCCACAAAGAAATGCCACCCCACACCATGACTGACCCATCGCCAAACCGGTCATGCTGGAGGATGTTGCAGGCAGCAGAACGTTCTCCACGGCGTCTCCAGACTCTGTCACGTCTGTCACATGTGCTCATGTGCTCAGTGTGAACCTGCTTTCATCTGTGAAAAGCACAGGGTGCCAGTGGCGAATTTGCCAATCTTGGTGTTCTCTGGCAAATGCCAAACGTCCTGCACGGTGTTGGGCTGTAAGCACAACCCCCACCTGTGGACGTCGAGCCCTCATACCACCCTCATGGAGTCTGTTTCTGACCGTTTGAGCATACACATGCACATTTGTGGCCTGCTGGAGGTCATTTTGCAGGGCGCTGGCAGTGCACCTCCTTGCACAAAGGCGGAGGTAGCGGTCCTGCTGCTGGGTTGTTGCCCTCCTACGGCCTCCTCCACGTCTCCTGATGTACTGGCCTGTCTCCTGGTAGCGCCTTCATGCTCTGGACACTACGCTGACAGACACAGCAAACCTTTTTGCCACAGCTCGCATTGATGTGCCATCCTGGATGAACTGCACTACCTGAGCCACTTGTGTGGGTTGTAGCCTCCGTCTCATGCTACCACTAGATTGAGAGCACCGCCAGCATTCAAAAGTGACCAAAACATCAGCCAGGAAGCATAGGAACTGAGAAGTGGTCTGTGGTCACCACCTGCAGAATCACTCCTGTTTTGGGGGGTGTCTTGCTAATTGCCTATAATTTCCACCTTTTGTCTATTCCATTTGTACAACAGCATGTGAGATTTATTGTCAATCAGTGTTGCTTCCTAAGTGGACAGTTTGATTTCACAGAAGTGTGATTGACTTGGAGTTACATTGTGTTGTTTAAGTGTTCCCTTTATTTTTTTGAGCAGTGTATATACCTATGTTTTGAATTTGAAAAAATCAGATTTTATTTTTCCAATTAAGAAGGGTTCGGTGAATGCGCAAATGAAACTGGTGGGGTTCAGTACCTCCAACAAGGTTAAGAACCACTGCCTTAACTAGTCAGACTTAATGCCTAAACTCAACCGTCAAGCTTTTTATGCTTAACTGTCAAGTTTTGTCTGTTTTAACAACCTTTCCCCTTACCTACTTTCACTTCACCCATGGACGTTTATCCCCCTGGACAAATGTTGAATTCTGAAGTGACACTGTGAAATCCTGTTGACTAAACAGGCATCTGCCTGCAGCAACGCCAACAACTGGTGCGTGCGTGGAACTGTCCATATGGCCTTGGTGCTGAATCGTATTCCGATCTTGCGGTGCTGTCCATGGTGCTGAATTGTTGTGTAGTGCACGCATGTGTTCCTAGTGCTGAATTGTGGTCCGACCTTCATATATATCACTGTGCATTGCTGTCAATGGTGCTGAAATGTTTAATGAATTTGGAGAACCTACAGGTTAGTGATAGGAACACATTGGCTACACGGAACAGCAGGCTAAGTCATGTTTCAAGACCTTGATGATTCATGGCCTGTGAAATGAAGATGAACATTTTTTATGATCTCATATTAACAGACTTGGAGTACAGTCATCCAAAAAGAACACAACAGCTGACCTCCTCTCTGTATGTCAATGTCTTTAATGCTCTGGGTTAAGTAGGGTCAATTATGTAATATGTTAGCATTGGATCATGAAATAGTCATGGATACATTGTACATGTTAAGTTTACATGTAACTCTTATCATTATCATTATTATTATTTATGATGTGAACTGGTACTTCACTAAATGATGTTGAGTGCAGTGGCAGTCAGTACCGTTTAAGATCAGGGAGGACGATCATTTTTTTATGAGCTTGGCCTTATTTCTATTACAGCATATTGGATGACTCTCATTCATATTCCATTCACTCAGCTTAATGTCACATTGATAGGTTTAGGCCACTACATGATACTCAAACTTTCCCTGTATCCACCATGAGGTTGCTACAACCTAGCCTATGAATGAAAGTTTACAACGTAGGTGCACAGGACGAGAGAAAAATATGAGTATTCAAGGTGAAAGACAGTGACATATTCAGAACTGCCTTGCACGCTCCTGCCTGCATCTAGCTGATCTAGGGTGTAATCATAAGTCCAACAGTAGCAAACGAGAGTTTCTATTGGACAAATTCAGGTATGTTCATCCCCATTTTGTTACGTTTGTTTCCGTTTAAGATTTGTTTTTCAACAGAATCGGCGGAATGAATACACCCCTGTCACACCCAACATAGTTCACTTTCACAGCAGGCACATACAAACAGCATGATCATTTTGCTCATTGTAGAATTCTTTCTCTCATCTACGCCCTCTCCTCCTCTTACCTTTTCCCTTCGCTTGTGGACTTCAGTGCACAACACATCAGCTGACTGTGACCATGCAAAAAAAACTTTCCAAGCCAAATCTTCATATCATAACCTCTAACGGCTACACACAGCCTACATTGCTGTCACCATATTAGCTAATGTCATAGTCAACATTGCTACTATGACTAACACATTAGTAAACCCGCTACAATCGTGCAGTACAGTGTACAGTCAGCAAGCAGTTTAGTAGTTACACCGGGAGGCCCCCGATGCCAATAAACTAATAAAACATTCGCTAGCTAAGTGAAAGTGAAAGAGCAAAAAAATACAATGAAATATAGCTAGCTCTCTCTCTCTCTATCTATCTCTCTCTTGCTTCTCCGTAATTTGTACAGAAATGAATTTGCTCAAAACTGTTCAACTATTGTCTTTCTCTCTCTTTGAGTCAACTACTCACCACATGTTATGTGCTGCAGTGCTAGCTAGCTGTAGCTTAAGCTTTCAGTACTAGTTTCATTCTCTGATTCTTTGATTGGGTGGACAACATGTCAGTTCATGCTGCAAGAGCTCTGATAGGTTGGAGGACGTCCTCCGGAAGTTTTGATAATTACTGTGTAAGTCTATGGAAGGGGACTGGAACCATGAGCCTCCTAGGTTTTGTATTGAAGTCCCAGAAGAGGATGGAAACTAGCTGTCCTCCGGCAACACCTTGGCGCTACCCTACAGAGTGCTGTTGAGGCTACGGTAGACCTTCATTTCAGAACAGTGTGTTTTAATCAATTATTTGGTGACGTGAATATATTTAGTAAAGTCTTACTTATAAAGGATACATTTTTTGTCTCACTATTTTTATTTTTATGAAATTCACTGAGGAGGATGGTCCTCCCCTTCCTCGGAGGAGGAGCCTCCACTGGTTGAGTACCACGTACATCCATCGCATTAAAAGTTTGACCTTTTAACAATGAAAAGCTGACTGTTTTATGGGTAATTTTTTCCATCTGAGCTATGTTCATTTCCAGACATCATTAACCAAAATATGATTTTATCCAAAATAGATATCCCAAAATCTGATTTGTTGATTGCTGAGTATATGTATGCACTGTCTGAGTGCAAATGCTATACGCCTGAGTTATTGTGTCTGTGTGTATGCCTCCATGCCTGCTCCTTCCTAACTGGGTTTGCAGAGGTAAATTGAGTGTATGACTGCATATAATTTACTCGGAGAACAGACCCATTTCCCTCTGCCTGCCTGCTTGGTCAAACTAATTCAATGCAACAGTAGCAGCACAAAATCCATACCAGTACATTTCACCTCAAGAAGGAAACTGGTTGCCTGGTAACCCAACACAGTTGGTTACCCCAACACACCTTAACCACATAACTAACCCCAACATGACTGTGGAGTCTAAGTCAAAATAACAACCAGGCTGGATAACACATAGCCAATGTGGCTAATGCCTGGGATAGCCATCTCATTTGGCCGGTAATGGCAGGACGACACACTGGCTGTCGCTGTGATGAATTCTGCTTATTTGATGTGAATCTCCAGCAGGGTCAGAGTTCACCGTTAGATCAGCCACAGCAGTTAGACCTCAATACTCTGATATGATCCATGCACCATTTCCAAAAGTAACAACCTGGCTTTAATACATAACAATCCCTTCACACACCATTAAACGGGCCTCAGTGTTCATGTCATTATCGATTCTCAAAGGCTACATGGGCTGTGAACGTTCCAGATGCCCTTCAGAGATAACAGTCCACATCAGTCTTATTATGGACTGTGATGCTTAGAGAAGGCTTTCCTCTGTACAATGGTAAATCAACCATAATCATATTCATCTCATCCTACGTTTACACTAACCAAAACGGAGTTTTGGCAATGACATACTTGTCATGTGACAACCTTCACAGCTAGTTGCTTAGGTTAAGTTTCAGTTGAGTTTATTCATGCTGTACATAATGGCAGCTAAGCACCGAATTGCTGTGCACAGTACTACCATAATGTTTTAGCTAATACAGAGATGTAATTACACTATCCTTTAGATGGGACATCAGCCAAAGATTCTGTTGAAAAAACATTGGAGATCTAAGTAGTGAGGTACTTAAAGCTTAGTGCTCCGATTCGTCCTTCCCAGATCTGGTTTGGCATTATTTCAGTATGGCATTAAAAGAGCTGTATATTTCAGCTTGGCCTTAAGAGCAGTATCAAGGTGCACATCAGGAGAGGGGAAGTGACAGAAATGCTGTGATCCTCATTAAAATTCACTGAAGAGACTAAGGTTTAGCAAAACATTATCACTGCTGATGAACTGCGGGTCACAGCAAGGCTGGGGATTTTCCATGCGTTTTGGTCCCGTGTTTGATTTTACAAGCATGTTAACTCTAGATATGGTGTCTCGCTGAGGCAGTAATTATTGGTAATGAGTCTAATTGTGCGGAGTGAGGCTAATGGTTGTGTCTGACTCTACCATATCCTAACAACACTCCCCTGAACCAGTACCATAGTATTATGGTGGTGTAGCAGATGGCTAAGTTACCATCGTTACTGACTTCCTGAGACGTGAAGTAGTGCTGCCCCTGACCGCTAACACATTGGCTTGTAAAGTATGTTCTGGCATGGTGTGGGTTCAAATCCCAGGTCCGCGGGGGCTGGGTTGGACCGTATTATACATAAAGCCATAAGAGTTCCCTACAGGGTTATCTGATTCAAGGCCACTATAACAGGATTGCCCTCTGATAAGAGGGCTGTTGTTCCAGACCATATCAGTACCTTTGAGACATCAACAAACATCTTGGGGTCAGAGACATATACAGTTGAAGTCAGAAGTTTACATACACCTAGCCAAATACATTTAAACTCAGTTTTTCACAATTCCTGACATTTAATCCTAGTAAAAAATTCCCTGTCTTAGGTCAGTTAGGATCACCACTTTATTTTAAGAATGTGAAATGTCAGAATAATAGTAGAGAGAATGATTTACTTCAGCTTTTATTTCTTTCATCACATTCCCAGTGAGTTAGAAGTTTACATACACTAAATTAGTATTTGGTAGCATTGCCTTTGAATTGTTTAATTAACTTGTGTCAAACGTTTTGGGTAGCCTTCCACAAGCTTCCCACAATAAGTTGGGTGAATTTTGGCCCATGCTTCCTGACAGAGCTGGTGTAACTGAATTAGGTTTGTAGGCCTCCTTGCTCGCACATGCTTTTTCAGTTCTGCCCACAATGTTGTATAGGATTGAGGTCAGAGCTTCGTGATGGCCACTCCAATATCTTGACTTCGTTGTCCTTAAGCCATTTTGCCACAACTTTGGAAGTATGCTTGGGGTCATTGTCCATTTGGAAGACCCACTTGCGACCAAGCTTTAAGTTCATGACTGATGTCTTGAGATGTTGCTTCAATATGTCCACATAATTTTCCTTCCTCGTGATGCCATCTATTTTGTGAAGTGCACCAGTCCCTCCTGCAGCAAAGCACCCCCACAACATGATGCTGCCACCCCCATGCTTCACGGTTAGGATGGTGTTCTTCGGCTTGCAAGCCTTCCCCTTTTTCCTCCAAACACAACAATGGCCATTATGGCCAAACAGTTCTATTTTTGTTTCATCAGACCAGAGAACATTTCTCCAAAAAGTACGATCTTTGTCCCCATGTGCAGTTGCAAACCGTAGTCTGGCTTTTTTATGGCGGTTTTGGAGCAGTGGCTACTTCCTTGCTGAGCGGCTTTTCAGGTTATGTCGACATAGGACTCGTTTTACTGTGGATATAGATACTTTTGTATCTGTTTCCTCCAGCATCTTCACAAGGTCCTTT
Organism: Salvelinus fontinalis; assembly: GCF_029448725.1. Taxonomy (NCBI): domain Eukaryota; kingdom Metazoa; phylum Chordata; class Actinopteri; order Salmoniformes; family Salmonidae; genus Salvelinus; species Salvelinus fontinalis. The sequence goes on from NC_074682.1 coordinate 11,233,840, forward strand.
GCTGTTGTTCTGGGATTGATTTGCATTTTTCGCACCAAAGTACAGTCATCTCTAGGAGACAGAACGTGTCTCCTTCTTGAGTGGTATGATGGCTGCGTGGTCCCTTGGTGTTTATAGTTGTGTACAATTGTATGTACAGATGAACGTGGTACCTTCAGGCGTTTGGAAATTGCTCCAAAGGATGAACCAGACTTGTGGATGTCTAAAAATTTGGCTGATTTCTTTTGATTTTCCCAGGATGTCAAGCAAAGAGGCACTGAGTTTGAAGGTAGGCCTTGAAATACATCCACAGGTACACCTCCAATTTACTCAAATTATGTCAGTTACCATATCAGAAACTTCTAAAGCCATGACATAATTTTCTGGAAATGTCCAAGCTGTTCAAAGGCACAGTCAACTTAGTGCATGTAAACTTTTGACCCACTGAAATGATGATACAATGAATTATAAATGAAATAATCTGTCTGTAAACAATTGTTGGAAAAATGATTTGTGTCACGGACAAAGTAGATGTCCTAACCGAGTTGCAAAACTATAGTTTGTTAACAAGAAATTTTTGGAGTAGTTGAAAAACTAGTTTTAATGACTCCAACCTAATTGTATGTAAACCTCGGACTTCAACTGTAGATATGTTATTATATGGCTCTACATGGGGTGTGTCAAGTTCAAAGCATGAAACGCTTGATAGATGTGGCTGGTTAGAGATTCCAGAATTGGGCCTGGTCGCTAATCGACCAATAAACAGCATAAAGGGAGACGCTCCAGCCTCTAACTAATGTTTTTCTCCTGTTCCACTGACCAGAGTGATGCTCTGTTTGCCCTCATCACGCCTCAGCTCAAGTCCTGCCTGCCCATCGACATTATGGACAATTTCCCTTATAGATGTCCCACATTACTCTTGTGGGCAATGAGCCAACTAATAGTCAATGAAGGCATGTCATACAGATAATGGCCTCTCAGGGTATCACCAATAGGCTATTAGATAATACTAATATTACCTAGAACTACAAGACAAATGTCTGCAGATAGCTTCCAAAAGCTGGCGTTTGAGTCACAGCTAGGGCCAAAAGGAATTGTAGTTCAGTCAGTCAATACACTTCTAAGTCGATGGTGTGTATGTGTGTGTGTGTGTGTGTGTGTGTGTGTGTGTGTGTGTGTGATGTAGCAAATTGTCCATTTGCGGTATATCCGATGGGCTCAGGGATATCATTAGTCACAGCGTGCTCCCTCTCATTAAATGGCCCAGTCGCCATGGCAGCCTCACAAAGGCCAGCCCCTCCCCCCAGCACATGGAGAGTGACAGGCCAATTAGAGCAGGGCGCAGTGACATGCAGTCTGCCGTGATTACAGCTCTAAGGAGAGGAGAGCCACGCAGAGGAAAACCACGCACCAGCATGCCTCTCTACAGATCCCTCTGTCTCCCTCCAAACAAGCACAGTGACTGTCGGTGTGCCGGCCAGACCCTGGAGGCTGGAGGTTATGTCTGCTGAGAGAGTAAGCAGGGCACCCTCATCCTTCTATTAACACTCCCCACCTGTCTGCTGCCATCAGGAGAGTTTAGCTAGGTTTCCTGCAGAGAGAGGGAGAGCAGTAATTAACTACAGTACTCAAAACACGCTGTGAACCAGATCCTGTAGGTAAGTGGGTAACTGTCAAATTTTGGGAGAATTGTGGCTTTTGACGATAGAGGCACCAAATTTCACACACAGATAGGGAAAGTCCTTAGAAGTGTTTTAGCTATAGAGGCATGGCAGATTGTTAATATTACCCCCCTGGTGGCCATTTTTCTTTTTCTTTTTAAGGACTTCAGGAGATGTTCCCAGTGGCTCTGTGTTTCACCTGTGAGGTGGCCATTTTGTTGTGTCCATGGAGACAGACGAGGAGAGTGAAAAGACCCCTCGAATCAGACCAATGAGGAGATGATCACAGAGAATATTTCACATAGTCATTCATACTCATGCAGATTTTTCCTCTCACACACTGGACACTATAAAAACCGAAAACAGACACACCTACGCACTGACACGCCCACACATACACAGACAGCAGAGCAGAGGGCAGCTCCTCCGGGGCTATTCTGAAGCAAGCAGCAGAGTTAAACGGCACTTGAAGTTTTTTTTGGTGGGCCACAAAAGAGAAACGAGGAGAAAAGAAAAGAACATTCTGTCGGAGTAGATGGAGCCATTGGTCTCTCTCTCTGCGTACATCTTTGTGTTTCTGGGTAAACGGATCACTGCTTTTTGATAATAAAAGACACAGAAAAATATATATCATTTTCTCCAGGCAATGCTCTGCTCACACTGACCCCAACACAAAGGATGCCGGACAAAAAGCGGGGAATTCATCTTACATTTGTACTGAGTGTTCCTTAAGAATAAAGCTGCATCCATTTGCCAATTCTTCTCTGTTACTCATAAGTAAAGAGGGGTATTATTTTCCCTTTACCCTGAGGACATGGGGGAGGGAGGGGAGATATGGAATGCAGTAACTGAGTAATGAGTTAATAGCTGGTAAATTATCTGTGCGGAGGGAGAGGGAGAAAAGAAACGGAAGTAAAGCTATAAGCAGTGTATTTATTTTCTGATAGTTATCTTTAGTCACACAACATTAACCCCAAAGAATGGGGGGGGGGGGGGGGGGCGCGTAAAAAATAATACACATAAACACTGCACACACTTGGAAATAGAAACACACTTAACCACACACACAAGCGCAAACACATCAACATAAAACAATCTGATACCAGACACAATGGCACCTGTGCTGCTTGTTGTAATTTCTGTCACGACTTGAGGAAAAACATCTTTCTCTCTTTCTCCCCCTCTGTTTGCATCTCTCTCTCTCTCTCTCTCTCTCTCTACCTCTGTATCTCTTTCGCTCTACCTCTGTAGCTCTCTCTCTGCATCTCTCTTCCTGTCTCTCTCTCGCTCTCTCTACCTCTGTATCTCTTTCGCTCTACCTCTGTAGCTCTCTCTCTGCATCTCTCTTCCTGTCTCTCTCTCTCTCTCTTTCGCCGCCTCTCTCTCTGGGCTCTATTTTAACAAACCTAACGCAATTGTAAATATTAGAGCTGGCGGTAGAGTTATAGGTTCAGGGGTGTGTCAGATTTTTTTTCCTATTTTCACAACAGAAACTGTGGGAGCAGTAGCTGGCAGTGGCGCGAAAGGGCTGGATTTTGAAGAATAAACAAGTTGGGGGTGTGTCGACTGTTGGCCCCCCATTGGCCAATCAGAACCTGCTCCATGGTTAAATATGTGGTTGCTTCAAGTTGTGTATTTACAGTCTTTTGTGTATTGCATTGTCATCAACTCCAACTCGAATGTTAGTCCGTTATAGCCTAGTTCGTTAAATAGCCTGCCCCATATTTGCTAAATACTGTATATTGACCAGTGTTCTAATTGAAAGAGAGAGGAGAAAGAGTGGGTTGAAGGGTAAGGGGTGAAGTTGTGACTGTATCAAAGCCACCAGCAGAGAAAAGCTGTTAGCGGGAGCGCACTGTGCCTTAATCGATTGTGAACCGTGCTGCAGAGCACAACCAATCACAAGGGATCCCAGAGACTTCTCTGGGTTAAAGCACTTACACGCTGTCTGCCGCCCGATCAGGGAAAGGAGAGAAGGAGAAGAGTGAAAGAGACAGAGGCAGAAAAAACAAAGAGATGGAGAGAAAGAGGGCGAAGGAGAAGATTTAGGCTCAGCTATTCTATTTGAGTGACCTTGACTTGAGAGAGTCGGTTTGGGTTCCAAGCTCAGATTGTGTGTGTGTGTGTGTGTGTGTGTGTGTGTGTGTGTGTGTGTGTGTGTGTGTGTGTGTGTGTGTGTGTGTGTGTGTGTGTGTGTGTGTGTGTGTGTGTGTGTGTGTGTGTGTGTGTGTATGCATGTTTGCGTGAGTGTGTGGGGGTTTTGTGCAGTCAGCATCAGAATAGTCCAACTCAGAGATTACCTCTGAGAAACCTCATGTCACACTGTCTAAAACCGAACTGGCTGATGAAAGTTCATTACATTGAATTCTAAACATGAAATAAGATAAAGGAGCGATCTGAAACCTACTGAGGCTATTTCTGGGTTGACAACCAATAGGCTATTAATGACAAGCAGCCAGCCTAAGAGCCAGACAGACAGCACTCAAACACAGCTGCAGAGCAGCGCCTTCAAAAACAAGACACTATCTTCTTCTGACACATGCCATTTACATTTCTCTGTCTCGTCCTCTCTATCCTGCTCCTTTCTAGTTGTAAAACCCAACATGGAGGTGGTTCTTCCTGACGGAGTAAAGTTGTGACACTGATGGGAGAAATCCCATTAGTCTTGCTCGACTGGGTTCACCTTTTAGAACCAGCCCAGTATTGTTATGAGCGGGAAAGAAAAGATGGGATGCCAGATTAACACATCAGGCTCTGTGTTGATATTAGGAGAGAAGGCAAAGAGAGAGAGAGAGCTCCATAGGGAGATAGAAGAGGGTTTGAATATCCCCCAATGGCAATGTGATATTCCTGTCATCTCAGAGAGGGTGTAGATTTCAACAAGTAATACCATGTATTGGTATACTGTCACGCACTTAAACAAACATGATTCCTGGTGAATGTAAAAAGCAATAGAGCCACAATAGGCATCTACCATCAATCATGGAGCACACTCAGACAAGTTGGTTGATGCCAACTTGACGATAACACAGGGATAACCCTACCTCTTTGGCGAAGTATGCAGGGTATTTTTTTTTACATGGAATGCCATGCTACGCTGCACCTTCCACAAGGATCTGAAGTGCCATAAAAAAAGGGCCTAATCACAGCTTCAAGTGTGAGTGTGGTTCTGGTCAAGGGTATGCGGTCAATAAGCAGAACTGCCCATTTAAAATGGTTGTCGGTTGTCTAGGAAACAGGTGCAGAAATCAAGGATCTGTATGGTGGCTGGGTAGAGCAGCCTGCGAGGGAGCATTTAGCATCAGCCCTTTAGAACAACAGCAAGGAGACAGAATGAAACATAGTCAAACACAGGAGCCCCCAACATAACAGTCTCTAGCAGAACCACTGCAGCACTGGTAACAAAATCAGACCGTTATAGAGATGTTTATGCTCCACATAAGAGACAGCACTGTAGAATGCAGTTCCTACATTTAAATATATATATCTTTTTTCAAACAAAACTACACTACATTTTATCTCTGGGACCCTGAAGATGACAAATCAGAGCAAGATTACTGAATGTAGGTACATTATTTACCTTCAGAGGTGAATGTATCAAACCAGTTGCCGTGATAAAAGTGTTTTGTTGTTGTGCACTATCCTTAAACAATGGCTTGGTATTTTTGTTGTTGTAATCGCTAGGGATCCCATAGATGTTAAAAATGTTTGATTTTAAAAGTACATTGAAAACTAGATCTCTATTGAAATTATGAGGATAACAGTTCCAGGCTAAAACCTCTTTCTACCAATTCATCTGGTATATACTTCACAACATATAGTACGAGTAACATATGGCTGATCTTTGCTTTTGGGTATTAACATCCGTTTTTGCGCCTCCCGGGTGGCGCAGTGGTCTAGGACACTGCATCGCAGTGCTAACTGCGCCACCAGAGTCTCTGGGTTCGCGCCCAGGCTCTGTCGCAGCCGGCCGCGACCGGGAGGTCCGTGGGGCGACGCACAATTGGCATAGCGTCGTCCGGGGTAGGGAGGGTTTGGCCGGTAGGGATATCCTTGTCTCATCGCGCTCCAGCGACTCCTGTGGCGGGCCGGGCGCAGTGCGCGCCAGCCAAGGGGGCCAGGTACACGGTGTTTCCTCCGACACATTGGTGCGGCTGGCTTCCGGGTTGGAGACGCGCTGTGTTAAGAAGCAGTACGGCTGGTTGGGTTGTGCTTCGGAGGACGCATGGCTTTCGACCTTCGTCTCTCCCGAGCCCGTACGGGAGTTGTAGCGATGAGACAAGGTAGTAATTACTAGCGATTGGATACCACGAAAATTGGGGAGAAAATGGGATAAAAAATAAATAAATAAATAAATAAATAAAATAAAAAATAAAAAATAAAATAAAATAAACATCCGTTTTTGCTATGGGGCCATCAACAACTGTTTTTTAAATTGGAGTCTCAACTTACTGTTGAGAGTTAGAATAGTAGAATTCATGGGTTGCATGTTTCTTCACAATATTGTTTTTTATACGTTCGTTTTGGACTGATGCCCAATTGAGAATTCTGCTCAATGCATGGTCAATGAGTGCTGATGAAGATTTCATCAAAAGTGCATTACAGTGGCTTGGAAATACTATGACATTCAAAAGGAGGCAAATAATTAGTACGGAAACCTTTTGTCATCATTTTTATGTTGCCAGATTGACTTTAGATGCAGTATAACGTTAGCTAGCTAGCTAAGATTGAGGGGAGGCCACCGTATTTTAGCTAGCTAACGTTAGCATTGCTAGCTACTGTATTTCTGGCGAACTTTGCTAGCTAATGACAGCGTTGCCATCTGTCCAAATCTTAGGGCCCCCAAAAGCTAGGGCTGGCTCTAACAGGATGAGCATCAATACTAATGCTCCGACATTGCTTATCCTAATATTTCTTTGTTTCTTAATTCCACTCTTTTACCTTTAGATTTGTGTGTATTGTTAGATACTAATGCACTGTTGGAGCTATAAACACAAGCATTTCATTACACCCGCAATAACATCTGCTAAATATGTGTACGCGACCAATAACATTTGATTTGACTTGGAAGAAGAGGAAGAATACTTTATTGTACATCTTCTTAGAAGTACAAAGACGTTTTCGGAAGTGCTTTGATCGGTCACATAAGAAGCCTTTCTGGAGGCTGTCCATTTGGACTGGCCTCCATTTTGACACTTTTGACATGATGACAAAGCCAACATTTCACAGTATTTTCTGCACAATCCACAATACAAAATAGACTCAAAAACTATATCTGAGCTCTAAATATATGAACTAAATAAAATGTATAGCAATCTTGATCCATGCGATAACATGTTGATGTATTGTGGGTATTTGAAAGACGAGGCGGCTAATAAATCACACAGCCATGACTGGCAACTAAAATGGCTGGAATAAATGTAAGTATGGACCTCGCCCAGGCAGCACTACTGAGAGAGACTATCCACCTGCAGGAAACATCAGCACCCAGTTCCACCTGTTGGGTTACATTAACTACTACTGCCCTCTGGTGTGCAAATAGGAGTGGACTGAGATGTGTACCTGCTGGGATGGTGAACCTCAAGTAAGAATATGGAGAGAGAAAAAACTTTTCAAAGTCATAAGCCTCATGTAAATTAAATAGAATGATAATCTCAGTCATCACTGATAAATTGACAGCGCTCGATATTTTTTTATGTTGAAGAATTACACATGAATACTGTAGCACCAATTCTCCGCCATTAAATTGGAGCTTGAAGCTTCAACTGAATACTAATGAAAGAACAGTTACAACAGAGCAATATTTTCATCCATCAATCACAACTTTCTGGCAGGGCTTTTGAGAGATGTTTTTTGTTTTTATTCTGACACTCACTTCCCTTCTTTAGACGTATTGGCTTCAATGGGGAGACACACGTTCACGATAACGTTTTAGAAACAATAACGTTAGGACCATAACGTTTAAATCTAAAACATGACTGTTTTATGACCCCCTAACTCGTTCATGGGAAAATAGAAAATGGCTGCTCACCCAGGAGGAACTTACATTATATTTACTGTACAGCTGAACTAACAGTTCTTCTATCTGGAAAAGGCTGACATTCCCCTGAGTTTCATGTCCCTGTAGTGACAGGGAGACATGTCAGCACTTCCAGAAATTACCCTGCTGCCTACTCCATCCTCCCCATCCTCTCCCAACCCCGCTCTCACTCACACAGGTCAGCTATCACGAGGACGACAGTGAAACATCCATACTCAGGCCATTGCTAAGACTGTGGCAACGTCCCAGAACAATGTGTACATTTCCACCGACAACCTGGTCCCTCAACCTTCAAGATGACTCTTTTAACAATCTATCACTGGGAAAGAAGTAGGCTTCTGAGAAGCCTCTAGCATTCAACCTGTCTGAGGCTACATCTACTGCTAACACCAGGATGTGTTAGCTAGGATTTATAGTAACACTAATTGCATCCTTGTAGGCTAATGTCTCCCCCTCCTTCTCTCTCACACACACAGACGTACATGAATTGGGTCTTATATTCTCAAGGCAGAAACAGTAGATGAATTGAGTGCTGACGCTGTGCGAGAGATGCAGATGCACTGGGTCCGATCAGATCCTTGTAACTTTACAGAGTGGCGTGTGGTGTGGACGGCTTGCCGTAGCGCTGGTGTTGCTGATCTGTGAAGGGGAGATAGCCCATGGGCATGACATCGACGGGCACGTTTCAAATCCAGTTGTGTCGCCATGATCCCGTCCCAGCCTGGCCTCGCTATCAGAGCAGATAACGTGCTCTAGTAAAGGTTACAATGTAACCGTGACATTTCTGTTGAGACTGAACAATAAGCATTCCTGGGATTCCTGGACTAATACTAAATGTATATAAGGATGTGTGTTCATGTGTGTATTGTGTGTGTGCAAGTGTGTGTGTTGAATTAAATTAAATAGTACATTTTGTACAATGTAAAATGTGTGTGTCAATGGTTACTGTACTCCATAAAAGTCATAATTACTATACAAGACATGTGGGGAATAGTCCATGAAAACCTAAACAGCTGTGCTCTCTGCTACTACAAAAGAAAGCTTATTTGTTCTCTAAAAATAGATTTTTCTCTCAGAGTCATGTTTGGAGGGTCTTCATGTTAATTAAAAGCACAAGGCCAGCTGAATCTCCAAGAAGGAAATCAGAAATATGATAAGACAGACAAAAGTTGACTGAATTGTGTATAGAAGAGGATAGGTATAGAATGATGCAAATATTTTTTTTCTAATCTCTCTCATCTTCTCTCTTCCTCTCTGTCCCTGGTTGGAGCTGGATCCGCTTGTGGGTTGAGATCAATGAGTTCTTTAAAAGACAGAGCATACGTATTATAGGAAGCAGTAGGGATGCTACAGAGCTGTTTACATGTTGGAAGCACATTTGGCAGCGATTATAGCTGTGAGTCCTTCTGAGTAAGCCTCTAAGAACTTTGCACACCTGGATTGTACAATATTTTCCCATTATTCTTTTCAACATTCTTCAAGCTCTGTCAAATTGGTTGTTGAACATTGCTAGACAACCATTTTCAAGTCTTGCCATAGATTTTCAAGCTGATGTAAGCCAAAACTGTAACTCGGCCACTCAGGAACATCCACTGTTTTCTTGGTAAGCAACTCCAGGGTAGATTTGGCCTTGTATTTTTGGTTATTGTCCTGCTGAAAGATGAATTCATCTGTCTGGTGGAAAGCAGTCTGAACCAGGTTTTCCTCTCTGTGCTTAGCTCCATTCCGTTTCTTTTTTATCCTGCAAAACGTCCCAGTCCTTAACAATTACAAGAATATCCATAACATGATGCAGCCACCACTATGCTTGAAAATATGGGGAGTGGTACTCAGTAATGTGTTGTATTAGATTTGCCCCAAACATAACACTTTGCATTCAAGACAAAAAGTTAATTGCTTTGCCACATTTTTTGCATTGTTACTTTAGTGCTTAATTTAGTGACTTGTTTCAAACAGGATGCATGTTTTGGAATATTTTTTATTCTGTACAGGCTTCCTTCTTTTCACTCTGTCAATTAGGTTAGTATTGTAGAGTAACTACAATGTTGTTGATCCATCCTCAGTTTTTTCCTATCACAGCCATTAAACTCTGTAACTGTTTTAAAGTCACCATTGGCCTCATGGTGAAATCCCTGAGCGGTTTCCTTCCTCTCCGGCAACTGAGTTAGGAAGGACGCCTGTATCTTTGTAGTGACTGGGTGTATTGATACACCATCCAAAGTGTAATTAATAACTTCACCATGCTACAAAAGGGATTTCAGTGTCTGCCTTTTAATTTTTGTATGGTTGTGAGGTATTGTTTGTTTTTGACTGCCCACCTGTGTTTGACCTTCTCCTGCGACCACGATTCATGCCTTCTGTGAAGGCGAAATAAACATCTGCAGCGCTCTAGGTGTGAATCTACACCTTTTTCTCCCAGAAACATATTTTTTATAGTTTCTATGTGGAATTTAACACAGTTTCAAAGTATACATAGTTTGTGATTATGTTGAAATTAGATTGATGTAACAACCTGTTAGTCAGGTTACGTCATTTTATTTAAGTTTAACCTGATGACTTTTTGCTAATCTAAATGTGTTTTCCACGTAGATTCTACGTCACAGTAGGTTGACAAATTATGTGGAAACAACATTTATTCAACCAGTGTGTGCCCAGTGGGGTAGATATTGCCATCTAAATGCTCCCAAAATGTGTCAGGTTGATAATAACGTTCAGAAACTGTTTTGAAAAAGAAACACAAAACACTTGGCAATGTCAGTCATCTGACAATTGTTTACATACGTGGCATTTTCAGGCCTATGTGACTGGATAGTGATGGTAAGATATCCACCACTCTATGCTCTTCCAACTTTGTAGTAAATCACAAGCCATTATTATTATTCTTCACTGGCTCCCATCTAAAATCCAATCAGCATTTCCTTATGGTGAGATGACCAGCATGTCAGTCGTTTATATTGTGCCGCCTCCTCTCTTTACAAAAGCATTTCTCTTCTGAGATCCACTACATTACCCAGACTAATATGGAGAAAAATGTTTATTCAAATGAGCTTAGATCAAAATGCAGCAGAAAAATGATCTGCTTACAAAAATAAATTACATTTAAATTAATTACAAAATAAATGACTCTTTGGCTGAACGGCCAAAGGGTTAAACGAAGGCTTAAACTGGAGTTATTTTTTTAAATCATTTATTTACTTATATATGTATTTATTCACGCCATCCATTACTCACCTAGTGTCATCTGTTTGTGTCCATGGAAACCGTGTAATTACATTTTATGGAGAGCAACATTATAATGAGACCTTGTGTGAGCGATTGATTGGTGGTTGCTAAGAAGAGATGGCACATTGTGATCACTTGATTGGCCACTGCTAAGAGGAAAGGCTTTCTATTAGCAATTGATTGGCTGTTGTAATTTTCCACCTGAAGGAGTACCAGCCAGACACCGTAATTGTGTGACTTTAGTTGAAGCCACCTGTGTGTGTGTGTTTCTACAGATTGACATGGACTATTGACGATGAAATAGCTGGTTCCAATCCCTATCACCTCCTCCCTCCCCGAACTAATTGATAAAGACGCCCCAGAACTAGACACAAAAGGAAATGGACACTTACCTTCAAGGCGCCGTTCGACCACGGACGGACATCTGACTCCTCGCTGCGCCTCGACCGCTGTCCCTCTCTGCTGATTGCCTGTGGGTAAACTACTCTGTTACATTGCTCTCTATAGCACTACTAAAGGAGCGTGCTTATTTCTAATGTGTGAGTGTGATTCCAAGTTGTAGAGCAGTACATGCTTTAATTGTGTATTTGTTGTCCTCTGCGTCTACAGAGGACACGGCAGACGCAGCTGTGAGCAGCTATCTACGCTACAACTTGGACTCCCGGCATGGAATCAAATTAAGTCAAATCAAATGTTACTTGTGCGGAATGCAACTGGTGTAGACTCAACCTTGACATGCTTGCAAGCCCTTCCCAACTATGCAGAGTTTAAAAATAAAATGGTAACACGAGAAATACAATATATACAGGAAGTACCAGTACCAGATCAATGTGCAGCGGTACGAGGTCATTTGAGATAGATATGTACATGAAGGCAGGGTTAAAGTGACTAGGCATCCAGATAAATAATGATAAGAGTAAAATAAAGAACAGAATAGCAGCGGCAAATGATGAGTGGAAAAGTGTGTGTAACGTGTTTGTTTTGTGTGTGTGTGCATATGTTGTGTGTATGTTTGGCGTGGGCGTGTCAATATAGTGTGTTTGAGTGTGTATATGGTGTGCATATTTAGTCTATTGAGTGTGCGTAGGGTCAGTGCAAGAGAGTCAGTGCAGATAATCAGGTACCATGCATTTACTATTTAGCAGTCTTATGGCTTGGGGTAGCTCTCGGAGCCTGTTGGTCCGACAGCCGATACTTCGGTACCATTTGCTGGAAGGTAGCAGAGTGAACAGTTTATGGCTTGGGTGGCTGGGGTCATTGGCAATTTTTCAGGCCTGGATGGCAGGGAGCTCGGCCCCTGCCGTGGGCTGTCCGCACCACCCTCTGTAGCGCTTTGCAGTCAAGTGTGGTGCATCACCAAGCGGTGATGAAGCCAGTCAAGATCCTCTTGATGGTGCAGCTGTAGAACTTTTTGAGGATCCGAGGGCCAATGCTAAATCTTTTCAGCCTCCTGAGGGGGAAGAGGCACTGCCGTGCCCTCATCACGACTCTGCGCGGGGGGGGGGGGGGGGGGGGGGGGGCTGTGTTAAGTCCTTAGTGATGTGGACACCAAGGTACTTGAAGTTCTTGACCTACGCCATCAGCCCTGTCGATGTGGATGGGGGCGTGCTCTCCCCTCTTTCTCCTATAGTCCACGATCAGCTACTTGGTCTCACTGACATTGAGGGAGAGGTTGCTGTCCTGGCACCACACTGCTAAGTCTCTGACCTCCTCTCTGTAGGCTGTCTCATCGCCGTCTGTGATAAAGCCTACTACATCATGTCGTCAACAAAACTTGATGATGGTGTTGGAATCGTGCATGGCCACATAGTCGTGGGTGAACAGGGAGTACAGGAGGGGACTAAGCACACACCCCTGAGGAGCCTCCGTGTTGACGGTCAGCGTGGCGGAGTTCTTGTTGACTACCCTCACCACCTGGGGCCGGCTTGGTGATGAGCTTGGAGGGGACTGTTATTGAACGCAGGCGGAGCTGTAGTCTATGACCAGCATTCTCACATAGTTATTTCTCCTCTTGTCCAGGTGGGGAGGGCAGTGTGAAGTGCAATTGAGATTGCATTATCTGTGGATCTGTTGGGGCGGTAAGTGAATTGGAGTGGGTCCAGGGTGTCTGGGATGATGGTGTTGATGTGAGTCATGACCAGCCTTTCAAAGCACTTCATAATTACAGATGTGTGTGCTAATAGTCATTTAGGCAGGTTACCTTGGAGCTCTTGGGAACAGGGACAATGGTGGTCAACTTGAAACATGTTGGGATTACAGACTGGGACAAGGAGAGATTGAAAATGTCTGTGAATACAATTCTCAGCCACAATACGATGAGCGTCAGGGTCGGTGTAATACGGCCCAGTACATCACTGGGGCCAAGCTTCCTGCCATCCAGGATCTCTATACTAGGCGGTGTCAGAGGAAGGCCCAAAATATTGTCAAAGACTCCAGCCACCCACGTCATAGACTGCTTTCTCTTCTACCGCACGGCAAGCGGTACAGGAGTACCAAGTCTAGGTCCAAAAGGCTCCTTAACAGCTTCTACCCCCAAGCCATAAGACTGCTGAACAATGAATCCAAAGGCTACCCGGACAATTTTAATTGACCCCCCCCCCCTCCTCCCACAGTACCCTATGTATATAGCCTCGTTATTGATATTTATGTGTTGTGTTACTTTTTTATTTTGTTTATTTAGTAAATATTTGATTAACTCTTTTCTTAACTGCATTGTTGGTTAATTAATAAGGGCTTGTAAGTAAGCATTTCACAGTAAGGTGACACATACATTTTTATTTGATTTGAATAGGATTCCACCTTCCTCCTAAATTGTCCTTTCGCATGTTTGATGTGTCGTCGGAGGTTGTAGCGGGCTTTTTTGTATCCGTCCATTTTTTTGTATCCGTCCATGTGTCACTTTCCTCGTAAGCGGTAGTATTAGCCCGGCGCGGATATTCATGGTTTTTGGTTTAGATATGTTCTTAGTCACTGGGGGGATGACATTTATGCACTTATTGATGAAGCCTATGACTGTTGGGGTAAACTCCTCAGTGCTATCAAATGAATCCTGGAACATATCCCAGTCTGTACTAAGAAAACAGTCCTGTAGACTTGTGTCTGCTTCGTCCGACCACTTGCATATTGAGCGCGTCACTGGTACTTCCTGTTTGAGCTTTTGTTTCTAAACAGGAAGCAGGAGAATGGAGTCATGGTCAGGTTTGCCAAAGGGAGGATGAGGGAGGGCCTTGTATGCGTTTTTGTGGGTAGAATAAAAGTGGTTGAGAGTTTTAGTGCCCCTAGTGGCGCAGGAGACGTGTTTGTAGAAGTGAGGTAGGACTGTTTTAAGTCTCCCCGCGTTAAAGTCTTCACCCAACAGAAACGCCGATTCTGGGTGGGCAGTTTCTTGCTTGTTTATGGCGCTATACAGTTCATTGAGTGCCAAAGTGGTGTTGGCTTGTGGAAGGATGTAGACATCAGTAATAATTACGGATGAGAACTCTGTTGGTAGATAAAAGGGTCTGCAGCTTACCATGAGATATTCTATATCAGGTGAGCAAAAGTTTGAGATTTTCTTCACTGCAAAGCAGCAAACCAGTTGTTATTTATAAAAAAAATAACAACTTGGGTTGAGCCGAGTGGGGACAGTAGAGCCCATCCATTGACTGCCAAATTAGCCATTGAGTACCATACCAGCCAGTGACTAACGAATCCCTGCTCAGGAAGTAGAGCCATATGAACCCTGCTTGGGTAGAGCTGAACGAATGAACGAACATCAACCAACGCTCTGAGTGAACTAACTGCTGTGTTTAGTTTTTTCCTGTGCTCATAGTATAGCTTATGGTCCTATAGTCCATAGTCTCCTTAAACAGTTCTAACTGGGCACTTAGTAGTTTTAAAACCCTTTACTGCATGCGAATGACCAAAGCACCCTCTGGTGGCCTCATGGGTGGAATGTTATTCTTTATAATTTCATAATCAACTTTTTCATTTTTTACACAGAAAATCCAGTGTTTCTATGTCAAATTGGAGATGAGCAAAAATTGTGGTTTGCGGGCTCAGGTGGAGGTAATGTTGCAAACACAAAGGCTTACATTACAGCACAGCAGCAGGTATACTTTATTTGTACTGTCACGCCCTGACCTTAAAGATCCTTTTTATGTCTCTATTTTGGTTTGGTCAGGGCGTGAGTTGGGGTGGGCATTCTATGTTTTGTGTTCTATGTTTTCTATTTCTGTGTGTTTGGCCGGGTGTGGTTCTCAATCAGAGGCAGCTGTCTATCGTTGTCTCTGATTGAGAACCATACTTAGGTAGCCTTTTCCCACCTGTGTTTTGTGGGTAGTTGTTTTCTGTTTTGTGTCTGCACCAGACAGAACTGTTTTGGTTTCGTTCGTTCTTGTTGTTGTTTTTGTTGTTC
The DNA here is from genome assembly GCF_029448725.1 of Salvelinus fontinalis. Taxonomy (NCBI): domain Eukaryota; kingdom Metazoa; phylum Chordata; class Actinopteri; order Salmoniformes; family Salmonidae; genus Salvelinus; species Salvelinus fontinalis. Next base: position 11,249,138 of record NC_074682.1, read on the forward strand.
AGTGTTCAGTTTTATGAATAAATCATGAACACTTACCACGCTGCGCTTTGGTCCACTTCTTCATGCAACGATGGCCGTTACAGAACTACCCACCACCAAAGGACCAAGCAGCGTGGCCAGGGGGGGCACACGGGACGGTCGCCGGAGCCAAGGATGGAACCAGAGCGAGTCGGGGTGAAATTGGAGGTGAGCGAGGGGAGCGAAGCAGAGACAGTGAAGGAGTTGATGGGGAGATTGGAGGACAGAGCTATGAGAGAGCTGCTGTGTTGGTGCATGGGGCACGACATTCGCCCTACGGAGCGTGTCCTCGAGTTGATGTCACCTGAGTCAGCTCTCCATACTCGTCCTGAGGTGCGTGCTAGCCGTCTGGTGAAGACTGTGCCAGCCCAACGCACCAGGCCTCCTGTGCGCCTCCCCAGCCCTGCACGTCTTGTGCCAGCTTGGCGCTCCAGACCTCCAGTGCGCTGCCACAGCCAGGTGAGTCCTGCGCCGGCTCTAGGCACAGTTTCCCCAGTTCGCCAGGAGAACCCAGTGCGGCCTGTTCCTGCTCACCGCACGTGCCGGGCTAAGGTGGGCATGCAGCCAAGAGGAGCGGTGCAAGTGCTAAGCACCAGAGCTCCAGTGCTCCCCTACAGCCCAGTTCGACCTGTGCCTGCGCTCTGGAGGTGCCGGGCTAGAGTGGGCATTCTGCCTGGAAGAGTGGTGCCAAGGCTAAGCACCAGATCTCCAGTGCTCCCCCACAGCCCAGTGTATCCGGTGCCTCAGCCAGGGAAGAGGCCTCCTGTATGTCTCCCCAGCCTGGTGAGTCCAGCGTCGCCCTCCAGTCCGGAGCCTCCAGCGTCGCCCTCCAGTCCGGAGCCTCCAGCGTCGCCCTCCAGCCCGGAGCCTCCAGCGTCGCCCTCCAGCCCGGAGCCTCCAGCGTCGCCCTCCAGCCCGGAGCCTCCAGCGTTGCCCTCCAGCCCGGAGCCTCCAGCGTCGGCCTCCAGCCCGGAGCCTCCAGCGTCGGCCTCCAGCCCGGAGCCTCCAGAGATGGCCTCCAGCCCGGAGCCTCCAGCGACGCCCTCCAGTCCGGAGCATCCAGAGACGCCCTCCTGTCCGGAGCTGGCAGAGTCGCCCTCCTGTCCGGAGCTGGCAGAGTCGCCCTCCTGTCCGGAGCTGGCAGAATCGCCCTCCTGTCCGGAGCTGCCAGAGTCGCCCTCCTATCCGGAGCTGCCAGAGACACTTAAAATCGTGGTCGGGACCATATTTCAAGGGGGGGGGGGGGGGTGTCACAAATGACACTGACTCTTGCTAAAGTAGACTGTCATTCTGCCTTATATTTATAGCAGGTTTATTATATTACTTATCAGCATGTATTATTTCACCATCAACCCCTAATTTACAAGTGCCTTTCACTCATGTGTGCTGTGTTATGCGATTGCCTTCACTTAACTCCTTACATTCTCACGTGTGAAATTCAATTGAATTGCATGAACTATTTGCTCATTTTGGACGGTGTGCTGTGATTCTACAGATTGCCATGGACTTTGGCCCATGAGCTGGTTCCAATCCCTATCACCTCCTCCCTCCCCGAACTAATTGCTAAACACGCTCCAGAACTAGACACAAAAGGAAATGGACACTTACCTTCAAGGGCGCCGTTCGACCGGGAACCTCTGCAGAGACAGACATCTGACTCCTCGCTGCGCCTCGACCCCTGTCTCTCTCCGCTGATCGCCTGTGGGAAAAAGACTCCATTACAACGCTCTCTATAGAACTCTAAAAGGAAAGTGCTCATTTCAAACGTGTGCTTGTGACTCCCATTGTAGATCAGTACATACTGTAATTGTATGTTTGTTGTCCCCCATGGCTACAGACATGGGGGAAACGCCCAACACAGCTGCGAGAGGCTATCTCCGATACAACACAGCCGGCACGGCTTGGAGTGGGGGAGAAGAGAGCTCAGCAGCTTACCATGGACTACCAAACTAGTCATGGACTACCGTACCAGCCAGAGGTTGTTAACAAATCCCAGCTCGGGAAGAAGAGCCAAATGAACCCTCCTCGGGTAGAGCCAAATGAATGAACGAACCCTGCTGGGGTAGAGCAAAACGAACAAACATCAACCAACTCTCTGTGAGTGAAGCAGCTGCTGTGTTAGTTTTGCCCTGTGTCATAGTGTATGGTCCTAACTCCTAGTCTCCTTAAACATTTCTAACTAGGTACTTAGTAGTTTTAAACAGAACCAATCAAACAAATCATTTTAAAGATATTGTCACTATTGTAAAATCTGAACTTGTAATAAAGAGCTTTGTACCTTGCCTGTCTCTGTGGTTGCTGTGGGATCTTGGAATTCTGCTTTTGACGTGTGTGTGTGTGTGTGTGTGTGTGTGTGTGTGTGTGTGTGTGTGTGTGTGTGTGTGTGTGGTTTTCACTGTGCTCTAATGGGGTCTGGCAGGGTGGAGGGGTTGAACAGAGCTGCTCATCGGAGGATAAGTCACATGTGACAGTCTGTCAGGACACCTCTCATCAGGACACATACTGCAGAGACAGCAAATCCTCAACACACACACACACACACACACACACACACACACACACACACACACACACATATATATACACAACTACATACACAGACAGGCACACACACAAACCCATATGCACACACCTGCACGCAAAGAGATACACAGATGCCTCTCACATCAAACCCCAAAGAGGGCATTCATTTATCTTCATGAATAAAGAAAATGAATATCTTCAAACAGTCTGCATTTAGCCGTTGGGTTGATATGACATGCATAACAGCCGGATAGGATTTGTCTGCCATTCAGAGGGAGTCAGCTGTTAGAGTAACAGCTTTAGTGAAGGGAGCCCTATCTCAAAGAAATAGGACATTGTGACCTGTCCCACAACGCCTCCCCCCCCCTTCACTGTCTCTCTCGCTCTCTAGCTCTCTGTTCTGATGTCATTTACTTACATTTCATGGAGATATGAGATTGGAGTGTCTGTCAGAGAACATGTTGTGTGACAGTCTCCACAACTACCTCAGCCTGTGTCAAGGAAACGTGTATGTCACGTTCCTGACCTGTTTTCCATTGTTTTTGTATGTGTTTAGTTGGTCAGGGCGTGAGTTGGGGTGGGCATTCTATGTTATGTGTTTCTATGTTTGGTTAAATGTGTTGCCTGATATGGTTCTCAATTAGACGCAGGTGTTTGACGTTTTTTTGATTGAGAACCATATTAAGGTAGGCTGTTCTCACTGTTTGTTTGTGGGTGATTGTCTTCCGTGTCTGTGTATGTCGCACCACATGGGACTGTTTCGTTCGTGTATGTAGTCTGTTCCTGTTTGTGCGTTCTTCGTGTTATTATGTAAGTTCGTTTGTTCAGGTCTGTTGACTTCGTTTATTGTTTTGTAGTTTGCTCAAGTATATTTTCGTCTTCGTTATTATTAATAAAATCATCATGTATTCCACCTACGCTGCATTTTGGTCCAATCCTTCTCGCCTCTCCTCATCCGAGGAGGAGGAAAAACAAGATGACCGTTACAGTGTACTATATCAGTGTCCATAGGAACCGGAGTGCTCATAGGTTTTGATTTTGTAAAACAATTACAAATAGTGAATAAGCCTACTGTGCAAATATAGTATCATTTTGAATGACATTCGCACAGATCATTGGAGCCAATGTGGTCACAGTTGGTATACAGTGCAACCACATCAGACAGCTTCTGATTTCCCCTGCCCGCCCATGATGAAGATCAACAATCAATGGACAAAAACATAGACTTGCTCACTTTTATATGGGACAACAAATCTTTGCAGCGATATAGAGGAACATCAGATATCTATGGAGCCTGATCAGAGTCTTGATTCTTTTGAAAGACACGGACAGAGAGTGTGACAAACCGCTTATTATACCAAGAGCCCCCGAGACAATCTCTAGACCAAGCGGCAGTGGAGGGGAGAGGAGGAAAGGGGAGATGTGACCACAGAGAGGTGACAGAGCGAGACACCAAAATGAGCAAACGTGGAGATGAGAGTACCTCCCGGGTGGCGCAGTGGTCTAGGGCACTGCATCGCAGTGCTAGCTGCGCCACCAGAGTCTCTGGGTTCGCACCCAGGCTGGGCTGGGTTCGCGCCCAGGCTCTGTCGCAGCCGGCCGCAACCGGGAGGTCCGTGGGGCGACGCACAATTGGCATAGCGTCGTCCGGGTTAGGGAGGGTTTGGCCGGTAGGGGATATCCTTGTCTCAGTATGTAAAAAAAAAAATGTTATAAAATGTATGCACTCTACTGTAAGTCGCTCTGGATAAGAGCGTCTGCTAAATGACTTAAATGTAAATGTAATGAGAGGATAGAGAGATGGAGAGCCAGGGCCCGGCTCACTGGAACTGGCAGACGGGTTAGTCAGTGGAAGAGAGAGGGCCACTTGTTTGGGGAGCTGTTTGCAGCAGGAACCAGATAAATGTTCACAGTGGCCAGTCATTATAGCTTATCTCCCTATGGGCTGCTCTATTCAGTCTTGGAGGAAGACATGATGAGAAAATATAACAGCCGCAAGTTGCATTGGCATTGTCATTATGACTGTTATAACATGAAGTAGTTCTCGTCTGTTTACCTATTTTTGTGTAATTACACAATATAATGTGTGTTTAAAGTCAGTGGTGTCTAAAAGCACAGTCCTGACGATTCTAAAGGTTCCTAGTTCAGCACAGTATCCATATATGGGAAAGAGATTGTGTGGAATTGGCAGCCTTTGTTTATCTCTCTCCTACTTGGATAAAATACCTCATATCTGTTCCTCATTTCCCCCAATCCAGTCGGCTGTGATAAAGAGGGAAGTGGGACACAGTGGGCCTGATGGGAGTCTGTTTCTCCACTCCGCCCATCCTCCAGGGAGCAAGCCGAATTACAGCCACACCGCTTCGGAGCAGCAGCTATCCGATGAGAATGTCTTACATGTTGCGTGAAAATCAACCAAGGTCATCAGGGTCGTCACATGTTCCTAAAATGAGACTCAGACTGCGGCTGTCGGTGTCGGTTAGTTCAATACAGTGGATAAGCACAAACACGTAGCACTTTAAAACTGAGGCATGAAATTACCCAGACATTGTTGTGGGCCAATTATCTTTAGTAAAGAGCAACTTAACCCACTCTGTGCTATAGTGACCAGTACTAGCTGCAGTACATGTAAAGCCTTGTAAACTCTTGTTTTAGTTGGATTATTCCATACCACCACCTTGTGGTCACAGACCTGCAATAGAATACCCAGAGAATCCTGCCAGGACTCAACCAAACTCTTCCTTTGTTAACAGCTCACATGCTGTGTTAAATGAGAATACAAATAACAATGTTTTTCTAAATGAGAGTGTAGGCACAAGGTATCCAAAATAGATCCACTGTGATGAGAGATTGGGGTGTTACAAGCAGCTGTGCTGAATTGTTTTCAGGCCACATTCTATGGTGGTTTAGATTTAAAAATATTGTACAGATATGCATTACCACGAGAAGATGTTTTGATTTGGGGGTGCACTGGGTGTGGGAAGGGGGAGGATTGGGGTGCTGAGGAGTATTTTTCTTCGCTCATACATGAGTAATACATTTCCTAGTTTGTAAATTAAAAAATAAAACAAATTTGGTTTATTTGTTCAAATACACTGCCGGTCAAAAGTTTTAGAACACCTACTCATTCAAGGGTTTTTCTTCATTTTTACTATTTTCTACATTGTAGAATAATAGTGAAGACATATGAAAACTATGAAATAACACATATGGAATCATGTAGTGACCAAAAAAGTGTTAAACAAATCAAAATACATTTTATATTTGAGATTCTTCAAATAATCACCCTTTGCCTTGATGACAGCTTTGCACACTCTTGGCATTCTCTCAACCAGCTTCATGAGGTAGTCACCTGGAATGCATTTCAATTAACAGGTGTGCCTTGTTAAAAGTTAATTTGTGGAATTTCTTTCCTTCTTAATGCGTTTGAGCCAATCAGTTGTGTTGTTACAAGGTAGGGGGGGTATACAGAAGGCCAAGTCCATATTATGGCAAGAACAGCTCAAATAAGCAAAGAGAAACGACAATCCATTATTACTTTAAGACATGAAGGTCAGTCAATAAGGAACATTTCAAGAACTTTGAAAGTTTATTCAAGTGCAGTGATGAAACTGGCTCTCATGAGGACCGCCACAGGAGTGGAAGACCCAGAGTTACCTCTGCTGCATAGGATAAGTTCATTTGAGTTACCAGACTCAGAAATTGCAGAGGAGACTGTGTGAATCAGGCCTTGACGATCAAATTGCTGCAAAGAAACCACTACTAAAGGACAACAATAAGAAGAAGAGACTTGCTTGGGCCAAGAAACATGGGCAATGGACATTAGACCAGTGGAAATGTGTCCTTTGGTCTGATGAGTCCAAATTGGAGATTTTTGGTTCCAACCGCTGTGTCTTTGTGAGACGCAGAGTAGGTGAACGGATGATCTCTGCATGTGTGGTTCCCACCGTGAAGCATGGAGGAGGAGGTGTGATGGTGTGGGGGAACTTTGCAGGTGACACAGTCATCCCATCTGGTTTGCGCTTAGTGGGACTATCATTTGTTTTTCAACAGGACAATGACCCAACACACCTTCCGGCTGTGTAAGGGCTCTTAGTAGTGGTTTCTTTGCAGCAAGGCAATCATGAAGGCCTGATTCCCGCAGTCTCCTCTGAACGGTTGATGTTGAGATGTGTCTGTTACTGGTGTCCAAACTTTTGACTGGTACTGCATATATATTTTTTTCGATTTATCAGGAAGTGCTGCAGCACCCCTACTTCCTGCGGCTCAGCAGATGTGGCAGTTCACTGAAAATATGCATACATCTTTTATTTAACATAAAAAACATCAACAATGAGGTTAAAGTATCTGGTAGACAATACATTCACCCATAGAGTATCAATCATGAGTACATTGCATCACATTTGAGTCACGTACTGTAGACACTCACAGGGCTCTGGTAAATTGCTGAGTATAATTGTGGCACTCAACAATCACTTTGCCATTAGCTAACAGCTGAAATTGGCAGTCACTTCTCCAGTTGGTGTGGCTCTCCTTAGTTCTAATAGGCTTAACAACTTAAAGCCCCGAAATGAAGCATTATTTTAAGCTTATACACTGATTTTCTGTGAAATGTTTGAAACCAGTATGAATAATCCCAGGTCAAAAGCTGTAATTTAACAAAATGACATATCTACTTTTGTAAAATGGCTGGAAACTATTTTCTAAACAGTCGTGTTGCTTATGCTATCAGTCCATAGACTCCAGCAACATTTTTATTTTCATTGACCTGGCTTTCATCTATCTGAATAAACAGCCCTTATATTTAGCCTCACAATGAAGTGTTTTACCATTTTACTTTCAAGACAACCTGGGCTACAAGTAGAACACCAAACAATTTGACATAAACATTTGCATTCATGAGTTTTATTGACAAAAGTCTGCAGCAGCAGCAAAAAAAAAAATGGATACAAATAAATGGATACGAATGCTGTAAGGATAGAAATGGTTTGCACAGGGGGAAATCAATACCCAACTAGTCAGTGTCAACTGTGTGGAATTTGCTGTGAGCTTTTTACAGTATTATAGACACTATGTCCTGGGATTTCCTATGATATTCTATGTAGAAGAACCCCTTACCTTCTATCGACTCTTGTGTAGCTTGTGAGTGTCATAGAGCAAACCATGTTACCTGTGCGTGTTCGTGATAGCTTTTAACTGTTTCAAACCATTCGGAGTTCACAGACGTTTTTGTAAAAAGACCCGGCCCGGGCACCTTTGGGAATGCGCCCTTGTCTCACAAACACTGCTCTAGCTCAGCCCCCGTTAATCACACAGACTAACGGTGCAGAAGAAATAGATTCATCCAATGGTTAAACTCAGAAGTCTGTAGCTCAAACACAGCGGACTCATTGGGTTAAATGTCAAGGTCAACTGTGAATTATTTCTGGCTTTCACAATGATATACAAATAAACTGTTCATAATATCATATAATAATATCTCATGACCATTTGTCCAAGTTATAATAGTAAGTACTATTATCCCCCCCGGAGGACACAGGTACGGAAGTATCTATATCCACAGTAAAACGAGTCCAATATCAACTTAACCTGAAGGGCCGCTCAGCAAGGAAGAAGCCACTGCTCCAAAACCGCCATAAAAAAAGCCAGACTACGGTTTGCAACTGCACATGGGAACAAAGATCGTACCTTTTGGAGAAATGTCCTCTGGTCTGATGAAACAAACATAGAACTGTTTGGCTATAATGACCATCGTTATGTTAGGAGGAAAAAGGGGGAGGCTTGCAAGCCGAAAAACACCATCCCAACCATGAAGCACAGGGGTGGCAGCATCATGTTGTAGCGGTGCTTTGCTGCAGGAGGGACTGGTACACTTCACAAAATAGATGGCATCATGAGGTAGGAAAATGATGTGGATATATTGAAGCAACATCTCAAGACATCAGTCAGGAACTTAAAGCTTGGTCGCAAATGGGTCTTCCAAATGGACAATGACCTCAAGCATACTTCCAAAGTTGTGGCAAAATGGCTTAAGGACAACAAAGTCAAGGCATTGGAGTGGCTCTGACCTCAATCCCATAGAACATTTGTGGGCAGAACTGAAAAAGCGTGTGCGAGCAAGGAGGCCTACAAACCTGACTCAGTTACACCAGCTCTGTCTGGAGGAATGGGCCAAAATTCACCCCACTTATTGTGGGAAGCTTGTGGAAGGCTACCCGAAACGTTTGACCCAAGTTAAACAATTTAAAGGCAATGCTACCAAATACTAATTGAGTGTATGTAAACTTCTGACCCACTGGGAATGTGATGAAAGAAATAAAAGCTGAAATAAATCATTCTCTCTACTTCTGACATTTCACATTCTTAAAATAAAGTGGTGATCCTAACTGACCTAAGACAGGGAATTTTTACTAGGATTAAATGTCAGGAATTGTTAAAAACTGAGTTTAAACGCATTTGGCTAAGGTGTATGTAAACTTCTGACTTCAACTGTAGTATGTCTTACATAGCACGCACCATCCTTACCTAACAGCAGGGGCTCTCCGCGTCAGCTGGGTTAGGGGACTCCGTGCTATGGAGGTGGGAGGGTGCACATAAATAATCAGCAAATCATGCAAATCATCAAGATATTGGCAGTCTCTTTTTATGTATCCTGCTGGGTCTATGTGATGCCATTCTGTCAGGTGTTGCCTGTACCTGGTCATGTGGTCAGATGTCATGGAACCATAGAAGTTAGAATATCCTGGTAGAAATCTGGGTAGAGGAGACGTTCCACAGCCAGAACAGAGCATCGTTCCTCCTCAACTCTATCTGGGGACACTCCACTGTGTAGTTATCTGTTGTGTTTTTGTAGTCGTTATCACAGGAGGGGAAACCATAAAATAGCCGCATCCCTTTGGGCCTCTCCTGGGCCATTGGAAGTCTCTGCCGGGCATGTAGGTCTGGAGGATCTCAGCGGCAGACCTGAAATGCTCCAGCAGGTTGGCATTCTGTGGCACCCCACCGTTAACTGCCTCTGCTTGGTTGTATCCAGTTTAGTCTTGTAGAAGAAGGTGATGTTGTCCCCCATGAAGCTCCGGTTCTAATTCTTCACTATGCTGAACACTCACAGGTCCAGGTCCACTGCCCATAGCGGGTCTTACACTGGGCTGTAGGCGCATTCCACACAGTGAGGAAGGGCACCTGGGCCAGTGTGGGGAGTGCTTCTGCTTCATGCTCCCTGCCAAGAACAATACTGGCCACAATCACGCATAGAAGAAGTGCCCCCCAGGTAAAATGCACTTTATACCTTCAGAAAAAGAGAACACAAAATGTAATATAGTATTTTGGCAAATTGACATTGTCAGAACATAATGTTCCTGATTCTGGATAGGTTCTTTACTACTCTACTTTTTTTTTTTTTTGTGAAGTCATAGGACTTTGAGTGTGCTCCTCAAAAAGAGGACGACAAACGTATCTCGGAATCACCTTTGCGAATCAAATGGCTAGTGTGAAATGTCAAGCCTAGGAAAGCAAAGTTTCCTGTAGCCTAGTTACCTAGTGTAAATGAGGGGAGGCGCTGTGTATTATATAAATTACTACAAACTATTCCTCTCAGAATGGGTCTATACTTTCTAGAATAAATTCATTAATTAGATAATTAAAATATGCAGGCTGCAGCCGTGAATTTACTTTTAAGCAGACCTGGCTATCTGCAATGTGTCTGAACACATACAACACTTAGGAACTATTGCTGTAGACTTCAAAGGATCACAAATCATTTTGCCTCAAGGCAACCTATAATTATGGAAAGGAGGGCCATTAAAGTTTTATTTGACCCCAAAGCCTATAGCCCACCAATTTGGATGTAAAAACTCAAAACAGTTTTTCAAAAGATAAATACAGTGCATTCGGAAAGTATTCAGACCCCTTGACTTTTCCACAGTTTGATATGTTACAGCCTTATTCTTAAATTGATTTAAAAAAGTATAATTCTCATCAATACACACAATACCCCATTATGACAAAGCAAAAACTGTTTTTTATTTATTACAAAAAAAAAAAAAAAATACCTTCAATTGAATTCAGGTGCATCCTCTTTCCATTGATCATCCTTCAAATGTTTCTACAACTGGAGGCCACCTGTGGTAAATTCAATTGACGACATGATTTGGAAAGGCACATACCTGTCTATCTAAGTTCCCTACAGTTGACAGTACATTTCAGAGCAAAAACCAAGCCATGAGGTCGAAGGAATTGTCCGTAGAGCTCCGAGACAGGATTGTGTGGAGGCACAGATCTGGGGAAGGGTACCAAAAACTTTCTGCAGCATCGAAGGTCTCTAAGAACACAGTGACCTCCATCATTCTTATAAGGAAGAAGTTTGGAACCACCAAGACTCTTCCTAGAGCTGGCCGCCCGGCCAAACTGAGCAGGGGAGATGACCAAGAACCCGATGGTCACGCTGCAGAGCTCCAGAGCTTCCTCTGTGGAGATGGGAGAACCTTCCAGAAGGACAACCATCTCTGCAGCTCTCCACCAATCAGGCCTTTATGCCCAGATGGATGCCACTCCTCAGTAAAAGGCACACGACAGCCCACTTGGAGTTTTCCAAAAGTCACCTAAAGGACTCTCAGACCCTGAGAAACAAGATTCTCTGGTCTGATGAAACCAAGATTGAACTCTTTGGCCTGAATGCCAATCGTTACGTCTAGAGGAAACCTGACACCATCCCTATTGTGAAGCATGGTGGTGGCATCATCATGCTGTGGTGATGTTTTTCAGCAGCAGCAACTGGGAGACTAGTCAGGATCGGGGGAAAGATGAACGGAGCAAAGTACAGAGAGATCCATGATGAAAACCTGCTCCAGAGCACTCAAGACCTCAGACTGGGGAGAAGGTTCACCTTCTAAAAGAACAATGACTTTAAGTACACAGCCAAGACAACGCATGAGTGACTTTGGGACAAGTCTCTGAATGTCCTAGAGTGGCCCAGCCAGAGTCCGGACTTGAATCCGATCGAACATCTCTGGGGAGACCTGAAAATAGCTGTGCAGCAACGCTCCCCATCCAACCCGACAGCGCTTGAGAGGATCTGCAGAGAAGAATGGGAGAAACTCCCCAAATACAGGTGTGCCAAACTTAGCGTCATACCCAAGAAGGCGTGAGGCTGTAATCACTGCCAAAGGTGCTTCAACAAAGTACTGAGTAAAGGGTCTGAATACTTATGTAAATGTGATATTTCATTTTTTTTTGCTTTTTGCTTTGTCATTATGGGGTATTGTGTGTAGATAGTTTTTTTTCTTCATCAATTTAATACATTTTAGAATAAGGCTGTAACATAACAAAATGTGGAAAAAGTCAAGGGGTCTGAATACGTTCCCGAATGCACTGTACATCTGTGGAGATTTGCCCTGAGAGAGTTCCATGAGGATGCACCGTCTTTCTACAATGTTAGGTAATGTGTCTGCTTCCTGGAAACTTGTATTGCTGAAAACTTGAAATAACCTTTGGCTGGCAGCACCCAACAATTATAGGGGGGAAGGGGTAGTCCTTAAGAAACATTTTGTACCAGACAAACCTCTTAAAAGCAGCCACTCTCAAAACTCTCGGCCCACTGCCACTATGTGTACATTGCGATTGTTGAATCGATCAGGAACCGAGGAGAGACAGATAATTGTATAATTAATACAAACACTGATACACAAGTGATCATCAAACTGAGAAATCCATTTGTGGACACTGTACTGTGATAGTATTGGATGATGTTATACAACCGATGGGTCTAATCCTGGATGCTGATTGGTTAAAACCACATTCCAGCCGGTGTCTATTCGACAAGTTACCACTGGTTAAATCTATGATGTTGAAATGTCTCGTTGTTCCATCTCACTGCGCAAACCACTGTCTCATCAAATCAGCCAGGCAATTTACATACTAGGTCTACATCTACACATTATCTCCCATTTCCTTCACACTAGCATTTGGTTTTCAACAACAGAGATTTGTAGTAAACTTGCTGTCAGTCTCCGACATTTGCGACATTATTGAAATTCGATCTCCAGCTGTCCTATGGTAATTAACGTGTAGATAGTTGGGACGAGACAGGCTGGCAGCTTTTCTCAGCCAGTCGAAATCATGAATCAGCATCATTTTTATGGATATATACAAAGAAATGTCAATAGAAAACCAGGAAATACAGCTAGTTTGCTGTCATTCCAGCTTCAGTTTATCGTGATTGTGTTAACTGTGTAGTTGGCTATCTCTTCTGAACAGTGGCCTGGTGAGAGAGCAAATGTCCTATGCCAGGCGAAATCGCACATAATTAGTTCTTTGCTATGGATGTATCCCCCCAACAATCATTAGAAAACAGCTTTAACAAACGTAAATGCAGCCACTTTGCTGATATTCTGGCTACACTGTTTGATGTGACTGTTAGCCAAAGTTGGCTAGCTGGCAAGCAAGGGATAAGAATGATGCCAGAAAGAACGAACGACCAGGCGGCTTGGGAAGCAACCATAGATTTGTGTCGGGACTATATCTCGTGGAAGGATGAAATAGTATGAATAAATTTATCTAAATAACGTTTTTAATTAAAATATGTCAATCATTATTTGAATATGTTGGTAACCCGTTGTATAAAAGTGATAATGTGCTCGAAGCTGGTGTTTGGAGGATATATTGGCACGGTTTGCAGGCCCTTGATGAAACAACACCTGTGCCAATATATCCTCCAAACACCGGCTTCTCTGGCAGTATCACTTAATTACAGCTTTGATTAATTTTGAGTGATTGAAACATTGTACACAGTAAGAGAGACGCACAATTTTGGAACGAAAATAGTAGTCTTGTTTTTGCCATAAAATAACAAAAGCTTTTTAAAAACGTGAAAATACATTACTATAAATATTGAAACCTAAAGATAAAATTGTCAGAGGTCAGGCAATAAGAACTATTTTGTGCTATTCCAAGAATCAAGTGCATCGGCCCCATTTTGGCTCACACATAACACAAAACCGTACATACATCAGAAGCACATCTTGAAAACAACACACATTTCCACACAAAAACATAAACTTTGGGATCATGAGAAAATGACACCTTGAAAGAGGGGGGAAGGGTTGAGAGAGAGAAATTGTGGGAAGGAGACTGAGAAAGAGATCAATGTAAACAAAGTTATTTCCAGCGAGCCCTCCACAAACAACCACATAACTCAGTTCCACATAGATCCACCAACCTTACAGCAATCTGGACCACAGTAAATACATTTGCCCCAAAGTGTATTTATATAATGTTTGCGCATGTGTGTAGATAATGTCATGTGTATACCAGTACACGTTCAATTATTTGAAAGTAGCTGTATGCCTGTGTATGTACTGTTTGCACTCAGAGCAGGAGTGTGATGAGTAGCAGGAGCAAACAGTGCACCCATGATGCCATGATTGGAGCTGCGATGCCTCGTTGTTGTTGGGGGTCTCTCTGGCCACAGCCCTCTCCCAGGTAGCCACTATAGCACTGGCACTGGAACTCCCTCTGAAAACCCAATATGTCGTCTTCCCCAAGCTGACCTTGAACCTTGAGTTTTCCATTTTCCAGGGCCTCTATTCTGTGGGTGCGGGTGCTGAGGTGCAGGTAGGCATCAGTGTCAGGGTGTTTACGCAAGCAGCGTCCAAGGGAATCGCACAGCGTCTGGCTGCATAGCTCTGCTGCCGTGGTAACGTTGAGCAGGTACCGGCCCAGCGGACCCCGCAGGTACTCATTCAGACTAGAGCAACTGGCCTGGAGGGACACACACACACAGAGTTTAAAGGGTGGCTGAACTTCCTGTTTTGGTCTCGTTTCAGATTTAGTTCATTAAGAAATGACTGAATTCAAACGTGAGTTGGTTTCGAGGTGTGGTTTGATGTGGGTGTCTCTTGTGTGTGTTCGCAGGTGGGAAGAGTTAGCCCAATTATTTAGCCAATTAACTTCAGCCAGCTGGTGTGCAACCGTGGCAATTATGGTTTGACTTTGGATAGCCTATCTCCGGAGCTAGCTAGGGACAATATTTGAGACAATATAAATGAGACAATATTTTCATGTTGCACACCTTTTAGTTTTCTCATGAAATGCTTTCAATATTTGAATATGAATTTCTACAATTTATAGTTGTTTTGAGGTTCTGGACCTACTGGAATTTTTACATATTGTCCCATGTAAATTGTGTAATTTACCAATGGTTCCTAACTAGCCCCATAGGGATATCCAAAGTCAACCCAAATTCACCACAGGCATTACGATCGGGTCGCATGCAGCTGCAATCCAAATTGATGATTACTTATGTACCACCAGCTGTGGGCAGGATTGAAACAAACCCAAACTTAATTTACGTTGTGATGCAGTCATGACCACAAGTCCCACAAAACTGTTTTGGACGAGACTGACTTTATGACCAAAATTGTCCTATTTACCCTTTGTAGTCAATTTTGACAGTGGAATAAATGTTTCTGACTCATATCGATGCCACATAGGCTGTTTTCTAAATGAGAAGTCGTTTTTTTGGGGCAGTTGCTCTTTAAAGGTAGATTTACATCAATGTAATTCCTGCGTCTCCTCAGTTTAAATTAAGCTTAAGATCCACTACAAACACTTTCAAATCATAATAACAAATGGGATATGAAGAGGGGCTGCTACAAAAACACAACTGATAATCAAGTGAATGAATGAGTGTGACTGACTATGACTCCGTGACGTGCAGTGAGGTCCTGTGAGTTGGTCATTCAGTGATCACATGTGATTTGTTGTGATTTCATGAGACTTGTGTAATTGCGCGGACACTTGCCTTGCTGCTGGCATAAGCGTGGTCTCCCCAGAGGATGATGCCTGCGGCCCCAAGAGCCACACTCTCCCCGATGGTGGAGACCAGGTCCGTCTGCAGGGAGAATCATTCAAAATCTTGACCAAAGAAGACGTACAGATTCATCACAAAGCACACAGAGTGCACAGTCAGCACAAATCGGACAATGAAAATACAACCAAAATGACACCATGTAGAATTGTTCAGTGTTGTTCAATTGTTGTGTGTGAGTGGGAGGGGGGGGGGGCACTGGACTATATAGACTTTGTGTATGTGACCACCTCTTATCTGCTCACGCCCTCGTAAGGAAATGCACTATGGGGTGTTAGCGGGTAACATGACCAACACCCATCCTGCTCACACATATACACACAAAAGAGAGGGAGTATTTGGGGTATGTGCTGATTAGAGCAGGAAAGGGCTGCAGCCACAGATAAGGACAGAGGGTCATGGTCATGGGTAGAGAGATTGAACTTGATCTGTGAATCAGGGTCTATCAACACAGCACACACAAACACACACACACACAGAGACAGAAAAAAAGAGTGGTTATAAAACACACCCATTGATTAAACAGAGATTATTGCACTCTGATATAGAGCATTATTCTCCTAGAAATAATTCATAGAAATCTCAAAACATTAAGTGAATTGAAATCATCATTCACATCTTGATGAAGATTGTATTAGGGTAGGTTTATAGTCTAGATATCTTTCACATCAATTATTCTTACAACTCCCAGATTTCTTTGCACCATTTTCTTGTTTTAAAAATGGACGGATAGCCAGAAGCACACTCCAATAGTCACACATTGTTTACAAAAGATGTATTTGTGTTTAGTGATTCCGCATGACCATAGGCAGTAGGGATGACCACGTGTTCTCTTGGTAAGTGCATGAACTTCACAATTTTCCTGTACTTTGGGTTGTCAGATAAAATGTATGGAGTAAAAAGTACAATATTTTCTTCAGGAATGTAGTGAAGTAAAAGTAGAAGTTGTCAAAATGTAAATAGTAAGGTAAAGTACAGATACCTCAAAAAACGACTTAAGTAGTACTTTAAAGTATTTTCACTTTAGTACTTTACACCACTGTCAAATGGTCTATAAGTTCTCCTGGTTAGTACTATGTGACGGTCAGAGAAATGTCCCTTCACCTCTGTCAGCAGCTCCAGTACGTTGGCATAGGTGGGCCGGGCGTACACAAAGACAGGACGTGCCAGCCCGTCTCCCCCTGACGCCAGACGCATCCCCTCCTTCACCCGGTTCCGGACAAACTGGCGCCCCGAGGTCGAAGAGCGCAGCACCGTGCCCATGTAGACCGAAGGGAAGAGGGCTGTGCTCTCAGTCCACAGCCATTTGAGCATTTCATTCCGGGCCACCTCCACGTCAGGGCAGCGGCCCGTGTAGTTCTCCAGAGTGTTCTTGTAGTCGTGGTTGTAGCAGTCTGGGAACAAGTAGAACCCCCACAGCTGGTTGGGCCGCAGGCTCTTGGCCAGCCTCAGGGTCTCCAGCATGAACTTCCGGGCTGACATCTCAAACTCCTGCTGGGCCACCTTAGCCACACGCTCTGCGGGCCAGGCTGGGTTCTTCTGGGCCACCAGCTGCCTTGACTGGTTGCGGTACACATTCTTGACGTCCCAGTTGCGGATCCACAGTGGTCTCCACTCCTCCCAGTCAATAACTGCCAGCCCCTTGGCCCCTGCTTCGCGTATGTAATACTGAATACCCTCCGGCATCTTCTCCAGGTGCTGAGTGAGACTGGCAACCTGCGGGAGCCCACCGTTCATGACAGTACCATCATGCTCATTATAATAGGGGTACAACCCCAAGCGGTCCTTGTAAAAGATGGTGAGGTTTTGGCGGACAAAGCCCTTGCTGGGCGACGCCACAATCTGGAACTGCTCCAGCTGAAAGTGAATACCGTGCCGTGGGCTGCAGTCTTCTGTCGGAGCATTCCAGGCCATGACCAGAGGCTTTTGGAGATACAGTGGCCATCTCGTGGGCTTCAGTTCCTCAGCACAGAGGTAGTCCCATTGAAGAGTCACCAACAGCAATACTTTCCAATCAGGCAGTACAGTCCAGGACAACATGACTTTTGTGGTGAATTAATGTATTTTTACACTCTGCTCTCCTGTCCTGGAAAGAGAATTGAGCGAACATCACCATGAATATTTTGATTTCTAATCAATAGATTCAGATATGACAGTAACTTTATATACTCTGGTACTACACCTCTATGACCAGAAAAGTGTCAATATAGGGTGGGCTCACTTTCACCAAACAGGTTCCAGACATACAATAGGTTTATGAACAGTTCAGCTGGTTTAATTCATTCTATCCAGCATGAAAGCCTCTATGAAAAATGCATTAAGATCAAGCATCCTACTCTATATGACAACCCTAGAAACAATACCACTTCTCATGAAGATGATCAACTTAATATTGAGTTCAAGTTATAGGCTACTGAAAGTAATGAGTTTAGTGGGGAAACAGTTTTAGCAGCAGTATACTTGAAGCAGTAGAAGCTTGTGTTGGCACGTTTGATGTGTGTGTGTGTATAACACCCACCTTTTGCCCATGAGTAAGTTTTCATTCGTGGAAAAGGAAATATAAAAACATATCTTACCTTGTACAGCAGAATGAGGAAGCATACCCAAATACTAGAAACCCCTATATTCCAATTAAGCCACGTTTGTCTTTCAAGATGGAGAAAGGTGATTGAAACAAACTTCTCCCAATAACTACCTGGTTAAGTGATCCCTGCAACAATAGGTAAAAACACGGGTACTTCATTTGTCACTGGAATGTATTATTACTGTACTTTACAACTTGAACCGACAGTGAATGTACCGTACCCCCTGTACTGGTGTCAGTTCAGTTGCACCCAACGCCTATTCCTACCCTAGTGGGTTAATTATAAAAAAAAATCCTCCCTAGTGCGAGTCGGGACTACTTCAGGATGTTCCATTCAACATAAAAAAGGGGGGAGTGGCGAAATAAACTGTACCTTGTAGGCGCGTCAAAGTGGTTCTCAATATTGTATTACACCTAAATTATTGTATGAATCTTCGGCTATAGACTAAATATTTAAAATGTTGTTTATTTTCTGTTTTAACTGAATATGCAGTAGTTTGTTTAATTTGTCAGTTATACACTTAGAATGAGTCCGTCCAAAAAGTTTGCTACTAGTCATTGAAAACAGATGAATGTCGCAATATCTAGATGTAGGAGCCGCTGACAGCATAGGGGCAACATACATACTGGGAAATGAAAGGGGATACCTAGTCAGTTGTACAACTGAATGCATTCAACTGAAACGTGTCTTCCGCAATTAACCCAACCCCTCTGAATCAGAGAGGTGCGGGGGTCTGCCTATCGACATGAGCATGCCATGACATGCCCATCCTAAAAAGAAAAGAAAAAACAGTATAAATGAACGTTGTCTTGTCTTCTGTAGTTCAGATTATTACGATTTTTTTTTAAAGCAGTTAAATGACAAGCACAACATTTCAACCAATGTGTTAGGCATATAACTGTTGAATAGATATTTATAAACTATCTATAGACTAATAATGAACAGTTGAAACCCCTTTATAAATCATTTTAAGTAGGCTCCACCATAATGTCAAGTGTTAACAAATAGCCTATAGTTTAACTCAATGTAAGCATGGTATATCTAGGACCAGTAGCATTTCAACTTTGTCCAGACAAAGGCATCTGGCATGCAGACTTCACTGCTCAAGGTACATGATGGCAGCCATTGGCACTGGCACAATGACCCAAACAAGTACCACATGTTGTCATGTTGCCAACGTCATGGATAGATTCAGAGCATGCTGTAGTTGAAAGCTTTGAAATGAATAGTTAGAAGCAAAGGCCAACAAAACATAAGCCTAAAGGGTGCATGTGACGTGGAGGATCTGAGAGCACATAATACACAAAAATCCCTGGAAGTGAGGCCTCATCCTGTGAGGGTCACTCAGTTGACTCTGTTCTGCTGTTCGTTCTCCGAGCTCTACTGACTCACCTGCGTGTGTCTGAATGAGACAGAGATTGTGAATTCCAAGCCACCACCTCGCCCCTGCCAAATCACTCGGAGAGCCCTCCGTTATACATGTTGCTGACAAAATTCCGAAGGTGACTTCTAGAGTGGAGATGGGATCAATAAGCCCATCAACTTTGGGACACACTCCTGAAATGAATGATGCAATTCATGTTCCACTTTTAAAACTGCAATGTGTGAGTTATGTGATTTATAGATCTGTAATTCTCATTGAAAGCAATCTAAGAAGTGGTAGATCTATTCAATGTGCGCAATTTCTATGCTTCCCATTGTTACGTTTCGTTTTTGCGTCTTCCACTTTAGTTTTTTACACCAGCTTCAGACAGCTAAAAATACAATATTTTTGGTTATTGAAAATATATTTCACATCGGTTTAGATGGTACACTGATTCTCTACCACAAAATGAAATTAGGGGAACTATTAGAATTTTTGCAACCTTTAAATAATAAAACGAGCATGTAATTCAAACGAACAAATCCCACTGTCGTTTTACAATATATATACCCCAGTAACTGTTAAACATTTAATTTGGGAGGTATTTCATGTTACATTTGTCAAGTCTCGACATCAGACATAAACAAATGCACGTGTCATATAATTAGGCATGCTCTCCATTCTTTTGTATGAAATTGTGCAAATTCCAAACATATCGCAGTGCGTGTTGGGATAGCACTTCGCTCTGACTCCTGCAGCCTTGGTCGAAGTGGTTGTGGGTCTAATTAGCTCCCTACACCGTCAATAATTTTCACTCCCCCAGCTTCGAGACACGTGCAAATCGAGGGCTGAGCGAAATTGGGTGATTCAGCCAGAGTGAGGGAAGAGATGTGTGGTTTCCCTCCATCTTGTGTGCTTCCCTTTGACCCATATATCTTGGACATTACATCATTAACCTTCAGGCACCACTAGGAAACGATAACAATGTGGGGAACTGGAAACACACACCATCACCTCAATCACAATCACTTTAGAAGAGGGACCATAGGGATGTACTGTATAATTGTATCTAACCCACACAGGTTACAATTTGAATTGCAGATCGTGAGAAATTGCTTTATAAAATGATATTTAATTTCTGAGATGTATGAAAATCTATTTTTACTCAAACAAACCCATTCATTCACATACTTCACACAAACTGCCTATAGCAGTCCAAAGTGTGCCAGATCAAGATGTCACTTGGGAAAGCGTTCTTCTGAACTCAATAGGACTTCCTGGTTAAATAAAATGTAATGACGTAACAGCGCATATTATATGTACATATTTACATCCACACACCTTTTTCCATCACACATTGTACAATACTTACAGTTGTCTATTCTGCTCTAATACTTCCCTATATTGTTATGCACACTTATCTCCCTCACTAGCTTTAAGCCCCAGCTGTCAGAGCAGCTCACAGATTACTGCACCTGTACATAGCCCATCTATAATTTAGCCCAAACAACTACCTCTTCCCCTACTGTATTTATTTATTTTGCTCCTTTGGACCCCATTATTTCTATTTCTACTTTGCACATACTTCCACTGCAAATCTACCATTCCAGTGTTTTGCTATACTTTACCTTGCCGCCATGGCCTTTTTTTTGCCTTTACCTCCCTTATCTCACCTCATTTGCTCACATTGTGTATAGACTTATTTTTCTACTGTATTATTGACTGTATGTTTTGTTTATTTCATGTGTAACTCTGTGTTGTTGTATGTGTCGAATTGCTATGCTTCATCTTGGCCAGGTCGCAGTTGCAAATGAGAACTTGTTCTCAACTAGCCTACCTGGTTAAATAAAAAAAATATTTAAAAAATCGGTGAAGCCTAAACACAAAAACACGCCGTATGCATTTATGGTCATATACAAGCCTCACCCATTTTAGAGTAACTTATCTTCAGATGAAGTCGCTCAGCAGAACAAAGGAAGCAAGGAGGAAATACATACAAAGTGTCTGACCTCTAGCCCAGAAACACATCAAACCACATCCCACACAATTACAGGGGCCAGACATGCCTGTTGCCTACCGTATGCTATTGGAGAGCAATAAAACAACACTGAAACTGACCATATAATCATGCTCGTGGACCATTAGATACTGTCCAAATGGATTACCATTAGAACATTGTCACTGGACCTTCAAAATATGTCTATAAATAAATGACTGGATCATAAAAAAACTAGACATGTCATAATGATTCAAAGTAAATTGGCAACATTGATGATTGACCCAAAAATATTAAGAGAATCAAACATATAAGCCCCACATGTACAAGAGCATTGCACCCTGGTGATAAAACGGAGGTACAGCAGAAAAACACGATCCACCAAAAACAGCTTCCCAGGATTGTGATACCTACAAATGGAAAAAGGCTTTTGAATGGACCAGTAAATGATGTTAGTCTGAGTCATGAAAACCTCATTACTGTGACCACATTGTTATGGAACAACACTCTTCATCAGAATGTGAAACATATGTGGACTGGATAATAAAGGGGAATGCCTCAATACAATCTTTCAGCCTGATAAACCATTTATTCAAGTATTTCCAACTCAGACAGCTTTTGTATATATATATTTTTTTACATTAAAAAAGTTGACTAGTGCAGGTCTGGCCTCCAATCATAGAGGCAGACTTAGATATGATAACATTACAACATGAAAATGGTCAACATATACAGTACAGTGGGAATTCCTAAACCTTCCCCTGATCTTGCTACCTTTCTTTCACACACACACTTCTCTACATCACAGAAGGCAGAACGTTTAACTCTATCTACTCCTCCTATCTACTCCTCCCTTCCCTTTCGTCCGCAACATAGCTCCGGTGGTCTGTCCCCAGCTTCTGAGTGTAGTCAGACATCCCACCCATTTTCTCAGAGGAACACTAGCATTCAGGATGAAGCGGTTGTAGTGATGGTCAGACTGACATGTGTCTTTTCCACGTTGGACCCCCCCCCCCAGTGGGATTCACACCTCAAAGAGGATGACAGGGAAATCTACATGGATCCGGGGGTGGTTTAGCTTCACAATTCCCTGCAAACAGATAACAATATCCACTCTATTAATTATAAACAACACCCATGGGTAACTGGAAACATTTCCAACACTGTCAGTCTGAGACTTTCACAAGTGTACATCCAATCAGCTCACCTGAGGTATGAGGTTCTTCTGAATCCTCTTCAGCTTGGACCTCTTCCGGCCATTTTTTGTCACTACAGTCTCTTCATAGAACTCATGAGCCAGGTCCCCATCCTCATCATAGTAGAGAGAGCTATCAACACAAATAAAAAATGAGCGGAATGGAAAGCATTTGACTCATTTAAGGATCTACACACATATTTTACCTTTATTTAACTAGGCAAGTCAGTTAAGAACAAATTCTTATTTTCAATGACGGTCTAGGAACAGTGGGTTAACTGCCTTGTTCGGGGGCAGAACGACAGATGTTACCTTGTCGGCTCGGGGATTCGATCTTGCAAACATTCGGTTACTAGTCCAACGCTCTAACCACTAGGCGTACATTTTATTGCATTTACCACACATTATTACCTCCTCCTTGTGAAAATAAATGGGGTTTTTCTGGTCCCTTTGAGTCGGGCAACAGAGTGATCTTCTTGCCCCTCACTGCCTGAATCCCCTCCAGCTCCCGAACCAGCAAATGGCCAAGCACCTTTCACCTTGGATCCACTGCCTCCCATCTTCAGTGGTGGGACATTATCCCTTGTCACAGAAAACTCCTAGGCAACGATTATATGAGCTGGCCAACCAGTCAGTTTTCTACTGGTTTGGATCTGAAAGCAAGAAGCCATAGGTACTGTTGCTTTAGCTAGCCTAATAACGCTACCATACTGACCAAACGTTGCAAACAATATCTAGTTACTAAGCAAGCTAAATAGATAGGTTACATAGCTAGCTCCAAAAGGTAACTTAGCTAACTACGTTAGCAAACGAGGTTGCCCTAGATGGCTAACGTCAAGTAGCTTGCTAGCTAACACTGTTCACTGCAGTTAGCCAGTTTGATAAATATTGCAAATATATTTAGTAGAGCTTTCAAACTGCTAACGTTATCAACCACAGCTAGCTAGCTGTCCCTATAGTCCACTGGCTGTTAGCTAAACTTCGCGCGCATAATAAACTGTTAGCTAGCAAGCTAAACTAGCTTACGTTAGCTAACTCAATTTTCCAGCTAACCATTTATAGTGACAGCATTTACAGAAACAGATTTCTTCTTTTAGCGACGTGACTTCTATCCACGATTCAGTGCTCACTTGGATTCCTCCCTCCTTTGCGTGACGTTACGGTAGTGTTTTATCAAATATAGCCAATATAACTAGCTAGCCACAGACCCCAAACAACAAGTACACACTGTGACTCTGGTCCGAAAGAACGGAAACGGTTGGTCAGCTCACCTTGCACATGAGTCACAGCAATAATGTAGCTAGCAGTACAGAGAGGAATATGATGTAGCTAGTTGTTTGCTTGACCGAGCATAGGTATTTCTGTCTTTCACACAGCATCCTTTACTGCACACCACTGTGATTTATATATATATATATCAGTAGCACACCATCCCAAGGACATTAATAGGGACTTTCTCTGTGTTAACTCCTCCTATCCACAGTGCTTGACTTGGACTGAAATAGGTGCCTGCATCCATTTTGGGTGCCGGTACTTTATACATTTAAGTGCAGGAGCACCACAATACCTTTGATCTAATATTCTAAAAGAGGAACAGGAGCTCAAGTAGTAGAACATTTTAGATGCTGGTACTCAGCTCCAGTCAGCTCCTGCCCAATTCATTCACTCCCCATCCATTACTGCCAAGTGGGGAAATAATTCCCATAAATATCATTGTTTAGCTAATGAATATCATCCCAATAGCATACCCCCACTATCAAGAGACATACTTTTGTGAAGGAACTTGTTTAATGTTGACAGTGCAAATCTATTATTATTTAAACAAATATTTGACACTGGACATATGTAACATAAAAATGTTGAAATTGAAAAGGGGATAGTCAAGGACAGTCAAATTATTATTTCAAGAGATATAGACATATGCTGATAATATGAAACAAATTCTCAGTTGTATTATTTTGTTGTTTTAACAGAGTTTTAGAACATCACAAAGAACATACAAATATAGACAATACAAACGTTCCATAAAAAGCAACAGCTTCCTGTTCAAAGTTTCAGGACAATTCCCCTATCAATTAAATCGACCTGGGGATTGTCCTCTCAATTGACAATCACAGTGCTCCCAACACACGGGGCACTCCCACTCAGCCTCATAAAGGGAAAGCAAAAAAGAGTAACATCCATCATAGTATGGATGTGCAGGAGGTATATGGCAGACATTGGGGTCAAATGGAAACCTGGAGTACCTGGCCCATAATGTCCATTACTTATTATTCTGACTAGCATTAAGGCCTGGAGATACTGAAGCAGACGGTATCTGAATTTGTTCAACATTTGTCTGAGCTAATAGGTTGACTTCCCTTGTATTGCTTGCCAGTAAGCGAGAGAAACAGGCCTATTGATTTGTTACCCAAAAGCTATAAATAATAGAATCTATGGACCCCGCTGCCAGCATGAATAACAGGTAATGAACATTACGAGTCAGGTAGCTTACCCAGGATAGTCAAATGGCACCTCCATAATGAGAGGAAGTACTGGACAAAGCCAGTCTCTCATCATCCACAGTTTCACATACTCTCTCTCAACTCTCATTCTCTCTCAGGCACAACAGACTCTCTCCAGTTGTATGGCACTTCTGATTCTCTCACACTCACACGCGCTTGCCGCTCGCTCTCATGCGCCCGCTCGCTCTCATTCGCTCTTTCATTCTCCTCCTTTGAGGGAGGTGTCGAGTTGTGTTCTCTGGGATCTTTGGATGCAGTGACTGGTCATCTTCTGATGATTGTCAGTCAGAGGTGCAGGTAGTCCCGTAGGGAAGCAGTTTCTCAGCCAGGGGTGGAACCACCAGTGGTGGGACTAGCAGCTTGGGCCTCCTGCATCCTGGTGCGGGCTAGTGCGTAGCGCTGCACTATCTGCTTGACATGCTCCTCCTCCTCACGCTGTAACATGCGGACAAAGTTCTTGAGCTCTGGCATAGAGAAGGCATCCCACTGGACAGAGAGAGGAGGGAGATGGAACATTAGTGTAAGCTGCACAATGTGAAATGACCATGTTGGTTTGAGAATGAATGCCCGACGAATGCTCACTCACGTTGACCTCTCCAGTCTCATTCTCTTTCAAGACCAAACTGAGGGCTTTGTCATTGGGTCCAGCACACAGACGCAGGTGGAGTGGACGCTCGTCGTCAGGCAGCTTACGCAGGAATACTGAAATACAGGAAGAGGAAGGGAGACACTGGAATTAAAACAACAGTATGGCACCTCTTAATATTTCTCAATGAGATGTCAGTGCAGAAAAAGATAAGTTGTGCTGCTGCAAAACCACAGACAAGAGGTTACAGAGGCGGGCTTACCTTGGTCATGGCGCTTTGTGCGCTCAAACAAAGCAAACTTTCCAGGGTTGTCCACCACGGTGAACTTCTTCAACAAGGCTTCGATGACCTCACGAGCACATGTGCGGGAGCTGATATGTAGGTGTTTGGACGTATCCTTGGGCAGGTAAAAAGAGGTGCGACGCTTAACTCCCCCAGTCTTCTTGCCTGCACCATCCTGTGTTGCAGTACCCTTTCTTGGTGGGGGAACTGACACGGGTCGTAGCAGCTTGAACTGGACCTTTATGAAGCCAGTGTAGGAGCCATCTTTGTTCTGTTGAAAAGAATGAAAACATTTAGGAATTCATACTCACGAAACGTATTCACATGAACACAATTCAACATGTTGAATTGTGCAGTTATGGAGTTGAACAATAACAACATGGTAATGCAGACAGTGTTAGAGTAATTGCAATGTTACTACTTACTGCAATGGTATAAGAGCAATTGTTACTACTCACCAGGTTCATGAACAAGTTGCTGTTGATTTGAGCATTGTACTCCTTCACCTTCTGCTGGATCTCTGTGACTGACAGATCCTGCTGCTTTCCCCATTCAACCTGTTCATCCTGAGCAGAGAGAAAGTCAGTATTTCAATTAGCCACTCATTGTTTACTCATTCGTCTTCTTAAACTGACAGTGCAAGACAAAAAAGGGAAACATTGGTGTTCTACCACCGTGTGTCAGCAGAGAGCCAAGGTTTAACGTTTTGCATGTCAAATTATGACTGTAAGAAATGTGTGATGTGGGCCTATCTAAACAAACAATCCACAACATTTTGGGTCACGGAGGGGAAATTAGATATCAGGAGTCTTGGGGAGTCAGGTTCACAGGGGTCAGAGTTCAATAGAGCAGAGGACTCGATTGGGTTTGGTGAGAAAAGGAAGCACTAGACTGGTGTAAATCAAAATTGTCTTGAATGAGAAACAGCATTCCTACTTGTTGCTGCTTATAATAAATGTGCTAAAAATAAATTACTTATATTATTTTGCAGACTGTAGCAGCCTATGCTTCACAGTGCTAACTTCCTGTAAGCTCCACCCCTTCTTTCACAAAGTTATCGCTGGTTGCATCAGATTCCAAACTTCCTGTCAACGTAGCCATAGCCTATGATAGGGAAGCAGTGGACCACAATGATGTCAGCACTGACCAATCCCAGTTCCTCAATTCCTCCTATCTCTGTAGAGGGAGGCATCATGGGTGAACTTGCAGCTGTTTGTAATGTCTGCAAAGGCTTTGGACTGCATTCCTTAAAGCTGTGTTCATGTAAAAATAGCTGCCCCCCTCAGGCAACACCCCCCCCCCCCCCACCCCCCACACACACCCTGAGAGTCAGACACAAAGCCTTCCTCTGTTTTACAGGCATATCCTGTGGAGTCATCTGCCTAATCCTCACAGAATCTCAGTCATCTTTTAGCAATTCACATTTAGCCTCCAGCATCTACAAGATATTTAAATGTCTCCTATGGACACAGTAACCACCACAACTATGCAGTTCCTGTGTCTAATGGTCTGTCCTCGCTTCCTGTGTGAGAATATCATTCAAGACATGTGATGCACATAACTCTTCTTCCTGTATCAATTAGAGGACCAGCTAGCCCAAAATGGTTCTGTTGACAGTAGCTGCTTTTCAAATCAAATCCAATTTTATTGGTCACATACACATGGTTAGCAGATGTTATTGCGAATTTAGCGAAATGCTTGTCGTGGGGGGGAAGGATCCATATATCAATACTCATAAATCCTCCTGGCAGGCATTAGCATCAGCACCAACATGATCTGTCCTCTGGGACAAAGTCTCCAACTCTCATTCTACCCACAACTACATAAATCAATGTTAAGTTGTGCAAAATCAGATCAATAACCTGGATCCCAATGCAGATAGAAAGGGTGTTAAAGAGATTCTCCTGTACTTTTGTATACTTTTTAGTCCGTAGTTCTGAAAGTAGTGCTCACAGACCAAAAGTGGTCCCCAAAAATTGCGTACTACGTCACGTGCAGATACTGTATGTGCACCACGTCATCGCTCTTTCTCTGCTGTGTGTGCATGATGTGCCTCTTGCTAGCTGTCACTCATATGGTTGAACTTGCTAGGGGGCTGGCCCATGTAGGGGACATTCGAGGGAAAATGGCGCAGCACAGCCAGGCACATCAGCTGGGTATGCGCAAGCCCAAAAATGTGAAAGTGGGCTAAAATAATTACAATCCCGATTAAAATGCCACAGCTGTTTAGCATACTGGTTGGCTGACTTTAGAACCATGCAGAGCATCACTTCAGAGAGAGAAGCTGCCAGCCTGAACACCTTTCTCTCAGAGAGCAGAAACAGTGCCAGGCCGTTCATATTATACACTATATACAAAGGTATATGGACAGCCCTTCAAATTAGTGGATTCGGCTATTTCAGCCACACCCGTTACTAACAGGTGTATAAAATCAAGCACACAGCCATGCAATCTCCATAGACAAACATTGGCAGTAGAATGGCCTTACTGAAGAACTCAGTGACTTTCAATGTGGCACCATGATGGGATGCCACCTTTCCAACAAGTCAGTTCGGCAAATTTCTGCCCTGATAAAGCTGCCCTGGTCAACTGTAAGTGCCGTTATTGTGAAGTGGAAACGTCTAGGAGCAACAATGGCTCAGCCACGAAGTGGTAGACCACACAAGTTCACAGAATGGGACTGACGGGTGCTGAAGCGCATAGTGCGTAAAAATCGCCTGTCTTCAGATGCAACACTCACTACGGAGTTCCATACTGCCCTTGGAAGCAATATCAGCACAATAACTGTTCGTCGGGAGCTACTTGAAATGGGTTTCCATGGCCGAGCAGCCAAACACGAGCCTAAGATCACCATGCACAATGCCAAGCATCGGCAGAGTGGTATAAAGCTCGCCACTATTGGACTCTGGAGCAGTGGAAACGCGTTTTCTGGAGTGATAAATCACGCTTCACCATCTGGCAGTCCGCCGATTTGGTGAATGCCATTAGAACGCTACCTGCCTGAATGCATAGTGCCAACTGTAAAGTTTGGTGGAGGAGAAATAATTGGACAATCAAAAGCTTCCCCCTAAAGTAAATTTAATACAATTTGCCAAAATGTGCTTTATAATTACTCATGCCTATACATAAATAAATACAAATCATTCAAAACACTACACCAGAGAGCATGATTTGGCCAGAGAGGATCGTTGAATTCTTTTAAAAATGTGCTGTGGATTGTTTGAAGCGCGCAATTTGGTCAGCACGTGGCGAATAGACTACCAGATAGCTGACTGTTGAGTTGCATCGGTTAGTGAAAAGCAGTTAAATAGGCCTATTGCAACATTTCAAAATACAATTGTAGGAAAAACATAGTTTAGAACGCGAATGACTATTGCGGAAAAGATAAGACAAAGAAAAGATTGATCTGTCTAGTCTATTCTCAACTCCCAATGGAGCGAACAGTAGCCTATCTTATTGGCACCTGTGGAGAACATCCCCATATTCCTGGTGAGTGCGCACATATTCACTGGCTTTATCATTGGATCAGTACCACTGGAAAGTTTTTTGGGGATAAGTAATTTGATTATAAAAGGCCACATTTTTCCAGTGAAAAGAAAGGATTAGGCCTACTCTGTCACTACACACTCAGTACTGTGCATTGTTCAGTACTGTCTGTTTTGCTAACAGTGATTGAGTTATATTATTAGCCTAAATTATGACTATGCAATCTATTTGTCACAGGAATTTTAGCCTCTTTTACATTAGTCTGCAGAGTTGTGGACTTGAGTCACATGACTTAAGTTACAAACTTGATGACTTGAAACTCAACTTGATAGAAAATAAAATAACTTGAGATTTGACTTTGACTTGAGACTGATGACTTTAAATTATCTGGCCATGTTTTGTAACGTTTTGTCACTCATTTTGTGGCGCCGAGTCCATTGTATTACTCTCCACGCAGCCAGCGACAGTAGCCGCAACATTGTGCCTTGCAACAACTAGTGAAATGTACACTCGGCCCTCTGATTGGACCAGCAAACCTACAATCAACACAGGTCGGGTGAGCTAACGAAAAGTTTGCTGATTTTCTTTACAGCTATAGGATCGGGTGCAGCGCAAATGTCAAATTCTAGGGAGAGTGGGTTGCCATAATAAGTAAATTTGCAGCTCCAAATAACAGTGGAGATCAAGAATATTAACTGTTTACTTAGCAAGCTCACCGGCAATGGGGCATCAAGGAAAATTAGCATAGGCCTACCGGTCTTTTGGTATGTCAAAATTGCTTGAAATTTATAATTTACTTATGAGGTTTGCATTTGGAATTTGTTTTAAAAAGATTATTATTACTGTGGCGAAAACCCACCAGAGGCGTGTCTCTCCACTTGTACTCGCCATACTCCCGACAGTGGAGAGAGCTTGTTCTCTTGTTGAAATTCTCTTGTTGCTTTCTTTCACACATTCAAATGCACATGTGGTAAATCTATATTCCATCTAACGCTACAATAATTGCTAACGTTTCATCATTCCATCCCCGTAATGTTATTTCAACACTTAGACATTTCTTTTTCATGTTTGATAAGATACATTTTCATTTAGCCTACCATTTCTTAACCTCGGAGTGGGCGCGATGTTTATTGTGCACATAAACGTTCAAGACTCGAGGTACGAGGTAGAGGTACAGTACGAGGTAGAAGTACTGTTTGTTTAATTCAATGTATGGTTTGCATTGTTCATATTTCCCGGGTTATGTCGGAGTTCCGTGTGTCTGTGTCCAATGTCTCTGTCTGTCTGGTTGTGCGTATTAGGAGCTTGCAAGCTTCAGTATGCACAGAAATAGGCTGTGGCTTACACGCCACGCTTTTGAGTCAGTACGTCGAATAAGAGAAAATGATTGTTCCATGTACAAATGGTGATGAAATATCATTAAGTGTAATTAAGACAAATGTATGTACCAATGTAACAATGGATGTGGAAATTGCCTTTTAAATTGTAGAACCAATTTATTGGTTCAGGGTTCGTACAGACAGTTGCAAAATTCAGGGACTTAAGTACTTTTCCCAAGCACTAATATTTATTTTCAAGGACCGTCAATTTGTAATAGTTCATATTATGCAATTGTTTCTAGTTGCCACCGGGTGGCAGTATATCACCACAACCCGTGAAAAAAAACAAGGCAAATCCAGGGGAGCAGGCGGACATAACAAGCATACATGAATCATTCATGCTTCCACTTGTTCGCAGAAGTAAGCATGATTAGAACTCAGATCAAGAAGCCTTCAGAGTGTTGATCAACGCTGGGAACGCAATAATAAGTGGGTAAATATAATTCATCAAATAAAAAGGTGCGCAAACAGCGTTTACCCTCTACTATATACCCGGTTGGGTCTGGCAAAACCCATTCATAAACATCAATATGCTGCCAGGCAGTATTGGATCTACATTTGCCCAGCATTTAAGCTATCGATGTGACATTTGGCGGCGCCTAATCAGTCAGTTCTGTACCTGCCTGGCTGAGTGGCAGTGTGGGTGGAATGAGCGAGCTAGCCTGGCAACCAGAGCGTGAGACACGTGAGGAAATAAAACTCGGTAGTCTGCCTGGAAATTAATTTGCAAGACCAATACATTTTTCAAATATTTTTCATATGAACATATTTGATCATTTTCTGTTCTCCTCTCTTTTGAAGTACCAACTTGAGAAAATGTCAGACTTTCAAGGTATTCCAGTAGTTGAATTTCAGAGCGCCAAATTCAAGTACTTTAAGCACCTTGTGCAAACCCTGTTGGTTGTAATTGCCAATTGGGTAATCATATGGTCCTGGGTGGGGCCGAGTGCTTACACGTACCAGTTTGAGGTCCTGTTAGACAGATTTCATTTGGTTTCTCAAGGGGAGGCTGTGCAGTCTTGCCATCTACCTGTGTCCATTCAGATAGCCACTTTATTAAGCCTAACATGTCCTATTTCTTTTGGCCAATTGCCGTGTACATTTGGTAAATGTTATATGATATGGCAATTTCAACATTGAATCACAAAGACCAGTAAATAAATCTACACTGAGCATATCAACCTGCCTTGTCTTCTGCTGATGTCATGCCCTTACCACTGCTACAAGGTCCCTATTTTACAATGGCACCATCAAAATGCGTTGTAGACAAAATAATGAAAGGGGTTGTCTGGTCGCCTCAATAAACAGACAAAGATTTGTAGTTGAACAAGTCATTGTATGTATAGATTTTACTTAACTTGAGACTTAACGTGAAAAAACATGCGACTCGACTTGCTCTTAGAATGCACAACTTGGACTTATTTTGAGACTTGGAAAGTGTGACTTGCTTGTGATTGGAATAATAGTGACTTGGTCCCACCTCTGTTAGTCTGCAAATGCGATGCATTGTAAAAAGGTGCAATATTTTTTTTTTTTTTAATTCTTCCCCAAACTTGAATCAGCCATGTTGTGACTTAATAGCGTGTATTATGCATCCTTCCACACCCCCTTTAGGTTTAACTGAACTCATACCACTGCTTCCAGAAAAACAATTGCTTTCAAACTGGGATTTCGTGGCTAATTGAGGTTAAACAAGAATTAGTCTGCTCATAGATTATGCATGTATGAACTACACATTCACACATCCAGCCCAAAGCGGGAGGTTTGAAAAACGTAGTATTCGCCAACGTTCCAGAGCATCTAATGTCCTGCAACTAGTAAATAGGCAATCACAAAATGGAAGCCAGAGCAGTCAACTAAGGAGTCACCCATTTTTTACTGTGCTGTTATTACTGTTTTTACTCAACTGTGTATAACATTATCTAATGTATTCATTCAAGATGCTGTAGAAATATGAGTTAATGAAACATGATCAAATGTTGCCATTCCCCTTATGTCTAGTAGGCTACTCATTCAAACCCTCCAGAGATGTCTGTGCAGGCTTGTGTGTGCAAGCTTTGCAAGTGTGAAGCAATGTGAGTGAAGTAATTTGTTTCTGAATGGTCCAGAGAAGATGACTTGTGTGAGTTGTGAAACTTGAGGGGTTATCGTGGGTGTGTCACTAAACTCTTGAGCGGTTCTCAGCATCGGGATATGAGTCATTGTAATTTGAGAAACACAGTAGATTCCAATTAACGTTTTAATAAGAGTGGTCATCATAGTTACTACTACATCAAATATGACAAACTTCAGATGACAATTTTCGTGGATACTCTATATAAAGGAAGCTACACACAAGATAGTCTAACCTATTATGCATGAACATCAGTGAAGGCGAAGGAATGAATAGCCAACATCTTATTCAATAACTCTTATTCAACTGCTTGACAAATTGTTCTCCTCTCACCTTCTCCTTCTTGGGTTTGTGAAGGAATGATGTGCGAGCAGTGAAGTACTGCTCGAACTCTGAATCGGAGTCCCCACTGTAGTATCCGCTGCTAGTGGAGCTGCCCCACGTCTTCTCGAAGGACAGGCTTTTATCCGAACCGCTGACCGTGTCTGTCATTATCAAACTGTTTCAATGTAACCAACCGTCTAGAGCGATGTTGTGTTTAAATTCGCCAAAATGTGTCAGGTTTTTATCTAATTCGGCTTGGATATGAGCGCTGATAGGTGTCGTTTCCTGTTTAATAAGACAAGTTCTATCTACAATTGTAGTATCCCACTGCAATCAACGTGTAACTACAGAAACGTTAAAGCAGATAGAGTGGAAAGTAATACGGACTGCTAGTATAGTTAGTATATCTCTGTAAACTTCGACAATGTTGTTCTAAAGCGCGTTTCTGTCGGTTTCCTGTTCAATCTGGCCACGTTTCGGCTTCTCACAACTAGCTGAGAACTGGATGATGGACCAGCCCCCGCGTTTCCATCTCTCTCCTGGTTTTGACTAGATGGGATACAGTTTTTGTCAAATTTCACTTTTCGTAGCAGGCTAGGACAATTTACGCAGCAGGTTATGATAATTTACGCAGCAGATTAGGATAATTAGGTTAAGGTTGGAAAATGGGTTGGGTTATTGGGTTAGCTAAAATGCTAAAAACAACAACTTTTGACGTAAATTTGACAAAAACTGTATCCCTTCTAGCCCCTACCTTCCCTCCCCCGGCCCGCAGAGGCTCCACCCAGGCGGTTGAGATTAGAAAATACACAAAACCAGCGCAACAGGCTATGATTGGGCGCTGAGGGGAAATTCCAACTCCCTAATGACATCATACCACTCCCTACCCTGTCTGCCAACAATAAGGCGATTTGAGAAGATGAAAATCATGTGATGATTCACATGTTAACAGAGCGTAGAGTACTCATATGACAACAGAGTTTAGAATATTCACAAGGCAAATGCATGACATAAGTAGACATGTAGGCTCAGGGGTTTACAAAGAACCCCACCACTTTAGAGAAAAATATATACACTACCCTATGTATTTCATTGGACCGTGTTGCTAACACTTTTTATTTGGCTCTATACTCCAGCATTTTTGGATTTGAGATCAAATGTTTCATATGAGGCGACAGACAGTAAAGAACGTCAACTTCTATTTGAGGGTATTTTCATAGATATCTGTACGGTGTATTTGGAGAAATACACTTAAATGTGTAGTAAAGTAGTCAAATGTTTAGTATTTGGTCCCATATTCTTAGCACGCAATGACTACATCAAGGTTTTGACTTTACAAATTTATTGGATGCTTTTGCAGTTTGTCTTGGTTGTGTTTCAGATTACATTGTGCCCAATAGAAATGACTGGTAGATTTTATATTGTGTAATTTGGAGACACTTTTACTGTAAACAAGAATAGAATATCTTTTCCGAACACTCCTGCATTAATATGGATGCTACCATGATTACAGATAATCATGAATAATGATAAGTGAGAAAGTTACCGAGGCATAAAATCATACCCACAACACATGCTAACTTCTCACCAGTACCAATAAAAGGGGAGGTTAGCATTTTTGGGGGGGTATGATCTTTAAGCCTCCAACTTTCTTGCTCATCATTATTCAAGATTCATTCATTAGCCATAATCATGGCAGCATTCACATTAATGTAGAAGTGTTCAGAAACATGTACTCTTATTTACAATAAAAGTGACTCCAAAAATGACACAATACATTATTCACCATTCAGTTCCTATTGGGCAAAACATAATCCAAAACACAATCAAAACAAACTGCAATTGCACAATCTTGAAGTAGTCATTGTGTGCTAGGAATATGGGGCCAAATACTACACTTTTGACTACTTTAATACACCATATGGGAATTTGTCCAAAAACGTATGAAAAATGAACTTTTTCAAAATGGGTGGACAAGATAAAGTGCTTTAACAATAAAACATACCCTCAAATAAAAGGTGATATTCTGTACTGTCTCATAGACAACATTTGATCGCAAATCCAAAATGCTGGAGAATAGGGACAAATTGACTCATTTTAGCATCACTGTCCAAATAAATACGGAGGATAGTGTAGATCCAACAAGAACAACTAAAAGTAATGCCCATGCTACTGTATCTAAAGGAAATGGTGAGAGAGGACCTGAACTGAAAGGACCTAATGCATTATTTCCAGGGGGATGTGGTAGAAAGGAAGAGGAGTGTTTACAAGTGAGTATGTAGACACCATGTCACCACAGTGTGGTCTAGAAGATAGTAGATAGATAGTGGTCATGAAACATGACATGGACGGTGAATTATTTTTAAATATTTTTTTTAGGCCGTCATTGTAAATAAGAATTTGTTCTTAACTGACTCGCCTAGTTAAATAAAGGTGAAATAAAATGGCCGGTGAATGAGGGTTTGAGTACAGAGAACACATAATGACATGCATATACAGTCTGTATCAGATCATGAGGTTCTTACCACATTTGTATCGGTCTTCATAGTGTGTTCCATAACACATGTTTGTCCAACTATGGAGCTACCATCCAAACGGCAATCTAATTGGATAAGAGCTCGACATCTGTAGTGACACGTGAATCTGCAATCTGTGAGAAAAGAGAAGTGAATGAAAAACAGGAATTAATAGAATAGATCATGGGTTGCAATTAAAGCTGGGCCTCGTCCACCAGGGCTCTACGTTTTGTAAGGCCACGGTCTACGAATAGATCAGCCATGATGACACACAGATGTAAGGAAAGATTGACTATTTAAAAAAGTGTCACCCACTGGCTCAGAAACCTCCATTTCGTAGTTTTGGGTCATCCCTCCCGTTCCATCCCTCCACCTTTGGATTTCTAAATTGTCTGCTGTCCTCCACTGGCCAGAGTGAGTCATTACACGTTTGTCAGAGAACAAAACTTGTCACTGACGTATTTGACTTCAATTTGGTCACTAACAGGACATTATTAGAAAAGTATTGCTAGAACGTAGAGTGATTATTGTACAAATAAAACAGCTGTATATTAATGTAAGGAGATTCATGTAAAGGAGAGATTTTACCAGCATATTCCAATACGCTTCAGACATTTATCTCCCCACAAATCTAATGGTCACACATTACAATACAAAGGATGGAGGACTGGTTGTGATGAAATGCTTGGTAGTGAAGCATTGACATCCTGCCTGAATGTAATTGGTGTCATATAGCCAACTGCAGGTGTGAGTTGTTGCCCAAGGGCTCTTATAGCTTAGCTCTAGTTAGATCCATGTATGACCAGAGGAAAGGAAGCTCATAGTGAAACTTTGAAGACTATGCAAGAGGAAAGCGGTGCAGGATACCAACAAACCGACAGCACCTATACAAAAAGACAACAAACCACTAGAACCATCTCAACGTCCTCATAAATAGACCGCCGCCAACTGCTGATTGAATCTGGGAGTCTTGTTTTGACAAATACCCCAGAGCTAAAACTGGGTCTGGGATTTCCAGGCAAGCGCTTTGGTTCTCAGCTGGTTCTTTGCTGCTGGAAATGGTAATGTACCTATTTGCAATGACTCCTCATTAAAGCCTATTCAGGTCTAATGAATACTGTGTCCTGTGAATGGAGCCAGTCTCACAAAAAGCCCATTTAGTTCAGCTGAGAAACAATGAACCAAAGCTATACAGCCTGGCACATACATAAACAAACACAAATATGGCCTATGCACAAACAGGCTATATAATACCTTGAAAGACATTCTCATAGCACTAGTTAAACCTTACAACAGTCACACACATACACTTTCAGAAAAAAAGGGTACGGTTAGGGTTGTTCCCTGCATTACACAAATATCAAAATACACATTATATACCTTCAGAGGTATACATTGGATCTCACTTGGTACTGTTTTGGTACTTTTTAGGAGAAAATGTGCAGATAATCTAGTATAATGGTAAACATTTTTACATAATATTTGGAAATAAAGGTACGATCATAAGCTTAGTGGGGGCATAACATTCAGTTAATTGTTTTTGGCCACCCGTGAGTTGAAGTTTTGTACCAGTTTAAGTGAGCTGTGGTTATGTTAGTTAAAGGTTGAGTATGTCCATTGCCACTTCTAAAGTCTTAATAAAAGGCTTACATAAGAGCATGTGACAATAAAGATCTGTAATTAATATTTTAGAAATCTTAAAGATACATTCCGGAGTATCGAAAACAACCTCTTTATTTTCTTAAAATGTCCCATTTTGGACTCGACGAGTCAGTGTATGGCTCATACATGCATAGTAAACCATCTGCAGTTGTTAC
This sequence comes from Salvelinus fontinalis, assembly GCF_029448725.1. Classification (NCBI taxonomy): domain Eukaryota; kingdom Metazoa; phylum Chordata; class Actinopteri; order Salmoniformes; family Salmonidae; genus Salvelinus; species Salvelinus fontinalis. The sequence continues at coordinate 11,286,691 of NC_074682.1, forward strand.
ATTCTAACCTGCCATTATCTAGTCCACAAGATACGTGCTCGTTCATGTCATGTAGTGAGTGCACGATCTGAAGCGAGTAGGATTGCCTGGCTACTTATGAAAATAACTCATGGTAATGTCTAAGGGAAAATACATAGAATACATCAATCAAATCTTTGCATCCTAAATTAGAAAACATTTTAAAAAATAGATCTATTAGATGCCGGTTGTAGTTTCATTTCTCAATAACCTACATTTCTCTGGTAGCCAAACAAATACATTAGAAGACAATTGTCAACCTGATCAGAAACTCTATGCTCACCACATGAATCTCCTAAATTATATCCCTTGTGTATTTTCTTAGTCTTTTGAGCGATATATAAAAACGTTCTAAGGTTTTAACCAGGCGCGAATCACGGACACAACACACAGTTTATACGCTAGAGAAATGTATACGGAAACTTTCACCCATTTCCTTTTTAGTTAAGAAAATGTAGCCAGAACTTTCTGTTGTTTCAACCATCCATCCAAATCAAATAGTTTCATATGTCTGTCCACTGTTTGTCCTTATATGTGCACACAGCAGGTATTCCATGATATGGGGTAAATCTAAAACTGCAGTTGATTGCCAGCTATCATTATTCATCACGTAGACAAATACTGGCTTATATATAATCATTACATGACTTTAAAGGTGTAGGTCATTTGATGCAAACATATACTGTAAGTAGGTTATAACTTTTCCATTGTATAAATTACATTATCACAATCGCTTGCTTGTCATACTAGTCTGTACAACAATAGGAACTAGCCACAGCCAAGCTCGAGGGACACTGTTGATTGGCAGGTGGAATTATGTCCAATGAGGTTTAAAGTAGGAGGTGGGATCAGATCGGCACAGCATTGTGCAATGAGGTTGTGGGGTGAGGCCAAGAATGTGCACAGCTCCTGAACACCCATAGTTGTTTTTTTAAATTCTCTTTGTGCATGCTACAGAGGCTCGAGGACAATGACGTGGTAATGAAGTATACAACTTTCGGGGACCAATTTTGGCTTGTGAGCGCTAATTTCAGAACTACTGGCTAAAAAGTATACAAAAGTATCGGAGAATCTCTTTAACCCAACACTGAGCGGCCTTGTCAAGAAGTGCGGACCTCTTGACGTAATGGTTAAGGCGTTGGCTTGACAGTTACTGGACCCAGGTTCAAGACTTGGTTGGGGCTACCCCCAAATTTGCTACATTGGTGTCAGAAGTGGGAATGGCGGAGAGAAGTGAACACATGAGGCACTTGGTATAGAGAAGAGGTACATTTTGGCCACTTAAAAGGAACAAATGGCTTTGTCACTGTGGTGGTACCCTAAAAAAAGTGTATGTTTACCTTTTGGCTCTTTTAAAGGTACAAACTGCAACTGTACAATTATGTACCTATAACTAATGGTACAATCAATGGACGTACCTTACAGGGTGCCACTACATTGACAAGAGTTTGTACCCCTTTAAGTACAATTCTGTACCTTTATTCCGAGAGTATAGGCCTACAGACATGTATGCAGACATGCAACTGTAAAGCACATCAAGTTGCTTGCTTAGTGAGTACCACTTTCTCCCGATTCGGTCCATTCCTGGTGTGAACTCGAGACATCTGCCTCATAAACACACGTGACCGTCCTCCCTCAAACGTCTTAGCCGATCGTGCCACCTCAAAAGCTAGCTAATGAGTCAAGCAGATTAAGGCTGAGGAGTACAGTAAATTGCACGTGCTACACAATCACAATCACGACATGCACTCACACATACATACATGTCAGTGGAGGCTCCTCAGAGGAGGAAGGGGAGGACCATCCTTCTCAGTGAATTTCATAAAAATAGTCAACAATTAAAAAACGTTATCCTTTTTAGATAAAACTATACTAAATATATTTACGTCACCATATAATTGATTAAAACACACTGTTTTGCAATGAAGGTCTACAGTAGCCTCAACATCACTCTGTAGGGTAGCGCCAAGGTGTTGCCGGAGTACAGCTAGCTTCTGTTCTCCTCTGGGTACATTGACTTCAATACAAAACATTGGAGGCTCATGGTTCTCACCCCCTTCCATAGAATTACAAAGTAATTATGACAACTTCCGGAGAGCGTCCTCCAACCTATCAGAGCTCTTGCAGCATGAACTGACATGTTGTCAACCCAATCAAAATATCAGAGAATTAATCTAGTACTGAATGCATAAGCTACAGCTAGCTAGCACTGCAGTGCATAAAATGTGGTGAGTAGTTGACTCAGAGAGAGAGAAACACAATAGTTGAACGGTTTTGAACAAATTAATTTCTTCCAAAATTAAGGAGAAGCAAGAGAGATAGTTATATATTTTTTACTTTCACTTAGCTAGCAAATGCAGCTAGCTAGTTTAGCCTACTCAAACACCTGGCTCAAACAGAGCGGGATGCTATGTTAGCTAGCTGGCTATGGCTAACACTGAAACTCTTCCAAGTCAAGGTAAGTTTTTCGTATAAATTTATTGCCACCGGGGCCACCGGTGTAACTGCTAAACTGCTGTACACTGTATTGTATGACTGTAGCGGGTTTACAAATGCGTTAGTTCTAGTAGCTATGTTGACTATGACGTGAAAACGACGTAGGCTGTGTGTAGTGGTTAGCGGTCATGATATGAAGGTTTGGCTTGTAAAGTTTTTTTTTGCCTGGTCACAGACAGCTGTTGTGTTGTGCACTAGCGCAGGGAAAAGGTGAGAGGAGCAGAGCGTGTAGATAGTTGCGAGAAGGAACTATTTATACAACGACAAAGTGATCATGCTGTTTTTATGTGGCTGCTATGAAAGTTAACTGTGTTTGCATGTGATCAGGGGTGTTTTCATTCCACCAATTCTGATTACACCCTAGATCAGCTAGATGTTGTAAACGTTCATTCATAGGCTAGGTTGTAGCAAACCTCATGAGGGGAACAGGGGAACATTTTAGTATCATGTAGTAGCCTAAACCTAAATCGATGTTACATTGAGCTGGGTGAATGGAATATGAATGGCAGTCATCCAATACTCTGTAATAGAAATAAGGCCATGCTCATTAAACAAATTATCCTCCTCCCTCATCTTAGAAGTCACCGACCGCCACTAATACATGCAATCATAATCATGCACTCACACACAAGTAAATCCTGTGCAGCAGGCAGACTCACTGGCACAGCGCAGGCTCTGTTTGTACAGTCCCCAGATGAAGTCTCCACACAGGTCACACCAGGTGGGCTGGGCATGGCTGCAGGGCTGGAAGTCATGTCCCTTTCCCCTCTTATCTGTGAGCAGTGGGTCCAGGCTATCCCCCACCAGTCTGATGATGCCCACCCGGCTGAGCAGCTCTGGGACCTTCCCTGTGCTGATCCGCAGAGCATTGGCCCGCTCCAAGCGAGGTGGTGAGCGAGGCACCTCGCAGCTTGTCAGCTCTATCGGGTCATGTAGCCTCAGCTCACGGAGCTCAATGAACTCACCCCAAGACATTCTGTCAGTCACAGCTTCAGTTCCTTCTTCACACAAAGGCAATCACACCTGTGACCAAAACATTTTTTTATTTTTACCTTTATTTAACCAGGTAGGCCAGTGGAGAACAAGTTCTCATTTACAACTGCGACCTGGCCAAGATAAAGCAAAGCAGTGCGACACAAACTACACAGAGTTACACATGGGATAAACAAACGTACAGTCAATAACACAATAGAAAAGTCTATATACAGTGTGTGCAAAAGTAGTAAGATTAGGGAGGTAAAGCAATTAATAGGCCATAGTGGCGAAATGCACAACCTCAATCCAAGATCACCCATAATGAAGCACCAACTCACGGACATAGGCCTACACTACAGTAGTTTTATCCGTAAATTGTGGAGAGAACTTCTCATACAGCTATGTATTCCTTCACTATTATTAAAACCATGGTTTGAACAAAATACTTTAGCTTATTGTGTACTGAGTATGAATGATGAAGTCTGTTTCTCGACATCAATTGTGAGTTTTCCTCAAAATACACCAATAAAGTGGTCTACTCGGCAATAAAAATAGAACTTTGAGTTTATTAAACCAATCTGTGCTTCAGAATAAATTTCCTTCATTTTCTAAACGGGACGTTTAATTTTTTTGTTGAAGAAGCCCCTTTGCCATTTACTATCTCCAAGGTAATTAAAAGTAAACTTTCATCCCATCAAATGTAAAATTACATGGTTTTAAAGTCTATGATTGGAATAAGTCACCAACATTCAAGGCTTTAAACATATCGTAAATAATAATTGTAAACTGCAGGCAGGTTGTTGAGCATCCCAGAATGATTGATGACGCGAGTTAACATAGAAACACGAGAATTGCACCGACTCGAGCCTATTTCATAATTATGACTGGTTAAGTTTATGTTAATAATAATTCGATAAAAAGTGCTATATGTTATTTTGAAAGTATAACAACTTACCAAAACATGGATCCACCCCTGCAGGAGCCGATGCTTCATCTCCAACGTTCTTCTATTTTACAACATTTCCATAGAAGTTATTACGAATAACGGAGCGGAGGTGTACAGCTTCGCATCTGGAAACAATGCATCATCGGCTACATAACGGAAATACCACTCTTCCGAAAAACACGACTTTCAGCAGCATGTTTACTTTGTAACCATCCCGTCACCCAATTCTGACACTCCAACATACGATGCAGCAGTAACAATTTAATAACAGAAAGAAAAGAAAGTGAAGAGCAGCCCACTGTTCTTGACATGCGGAATTTTTTCACATAGGGGGTGCTTCTGAGTCTTGAACAGTAGAGCAGGAGTGATGGGTGTGTGAAAGCCCCACCCCAGTGACATTCAAATAAAAACGACCTTATGGATATTAATTTGCTAATCAGCCATTAACAGCTTATGTAATTAACGGTTTGTGAACAACAGTACGAGTTAAAGACATGGCAGGCACACCTTTTTAAAAGTGGTGTGCAAAGTCTAAACAATCTAGTGGATAAAGTTACTTTGAAACACAACCCTGTGAAATGGATACCTTGCTGTTACCCGGACAATAGGCAGATTCTGATCCCAGGATCACTGACCAAGATGATGAGACAAAACACCCGCAGCCAAAAACTTGTACTTACACATTTTTCTCTCTCAATATAACAGAAGCATAGACCTATTTAATTGTTATAACTGTCTAAAAAAATAATAATAAAAAGCTACAAGATAGGAGAGCTGATTATTAAAAGTCTTGAGTTCTGCCCCCTCCCAAATTCAACCTGTGAGTTCCACTCAGTATCAGGTCTGAGATCAAAGGGATAGCAAAGGCTTAGCAGTTCATTACCTAAATTAACCATTCTAATCACGAGTTAGATTATCATTGTAATTCATCAAATCTAGAAGTTGGAATTGAATCTAGACAAATCTCAAAAGGTTGACATTAAACAGTCCAAAAACAACTGCATTCGAATCCCATCCCAAATGGCATTTAGGTAGAGAACTGTCCATTGACTTGTCACCTTGTTAGCCCTTTCTCTCTCCCGTCACTCAGTCCAATATGTCAGTTATGTCTGCCTCTCTCTCTGTAGGCGTTACGGCCAGGTCCTTCTGGAGCTTCTCTGTGCCTTCGGCCATCAGCTGGCAGGCAACCTTGTGTTTGGACCAATGCTTCACCTGGCATTCCCTACAAGGACAGAGCAACAACACGTATAATCTCATTCAGCTGTACAATGTAGAACCTCCTGAACCAAGGGGTGCTAATAAAACCAATGGCTTTTTCATTGTCTTTTGAGTACATCTTTTGTTGCAAAATGAAAGTGGCAGCACCATTCTCTTGATATTTATTTAAGGAGGTGCATTTCCCTGTCTAGTGTTTCACTGTAACCAGTCTTACCTCTGGCAATACCATTCTCCCTGGCAGCGGGAGCATCTCTTAGAAGCCTCGGCCCCACAGGCTCCACACTTGGGCTTCTCAGGGATCAAACTCTCCATCACATCCAGGTTATAGGTCTGGGCCAGTCTAGACAAAGATGATTCAAAAACAGTATAGATTGTAACAGAGACAGAAAGGTCCACATTTGTACGTCTCAACCCCATCCAATGTTAAATTCTCCCTTAAAGACTTTGGTCTCATTCAGTCTCTTTACTAATAACACCAGGCTGAGTATTACCTGAGTGCTTGCTGTCTCAGGTCCTTCTCCGAGGGGTTGAACGTTTCCTTCACTTGGTACTTGGCAATGGCCTTCCACTTCCCCGTATTGTCCCGCATAATGTTGTTCCACATCTCTGGAATCTACCAGTAAAAGTACGGTATTTATTTGTATGACAGCAATTCATTGTGTTCCTGTATGCACATGTTCCTGTGTGTGCGCGTGCGCGTGCGTGTTTCTTGTGTGTGTGTTCCTCACCTGTTCCAAGATGAGGTCTTTCTTTGGAGGGGCAGGGTCTGTGACAGTGAGGTGACTGAGGAAGCGCTGGAGCTCCACCAGGTTGGGCAGCTGGTCAATTAACACCTCCGTCAGGAAACCTCGTAACTACACACAAAATATAATGGGTGATTTTCTGACATTTCATTGCTTAAGTATCAGTTTGAGTTGGACTTTTATTGTACTCGGGTCTGCATGGTGGTCTGCTTGATAGACCACCTACGCTATCCTGCACAGAGTTCTCAGAGATCACAATGCTATCCTCACATACAGTCAAGGAGATACAATCATGGTAATAACAGTAATAGGAAACACCTGAGTCAAAACAGCAGCTGGATACCTCATCTATCTCCTAATCGGAGGGGAGATCAGATACGATTTGAGTCACTGACGTGATCCTCCTGTCCGGGTTGGCGCTCCCATTGGGTTCGTGCCGTGGGGGAGATCTTCATGGGCTATACTCAGCCTTGTCTCAGGGTTGTAAGTTGGTGGTCTGTTGATATCCCTCTAGTGGTGTGGGGGCTGTGCTTTGGCAAAGGGTTATATCCTGCCTGGTTGGCCCTGTCCTGGGGTATCGTTGGACGGAGCCACAGTGTCTTCCGACCTCTCTTGTCTCAGCCTCCAGTATTTATGCTGCAATAGTTTGTGTCAGGGGGCTAGGGTCAGTCTGTTATATCTGGAGTATTTCTCCTGTCTTATCCGGTGTCCTGTGTGAATTTAAGCATGCTCCCTCTAATTCTCTCCCTTTCCCTCTCCCTCCCAGAGGACCTGAGCCCTGGGACCATGCTTCAGGACTACTTGGCCTGATGACTCCTTGTTGTCCCCAGTCCACCTGGTCGTGCTGCTGCTCCAGTTTCAACTGTTCTGCCTGCTGCTATGGAACTCTCACTCTCTCTACTGCAACGGCTGTCTCTAACTCTGAATGTTCGGCTATGAAAAGCCAACGGACATTTACTCCTGAGGTGCTGACCTGTTGAACCCTCTACAACCACTGTGATTATTATTATTTGACCCTGCTGGTCATCTATGAACGTTTGAACATCTTGGCCATGTACTGTTATAATCTCCACCCGGCACAGTCAGAAGAGGACTGGCCAGCCCTCAGAGCCGGGTTCCTGTCTAGGTTTCTTCCGAGGTTCCTGCCTTTCTAGGGAGTTTTTCCTAGCCACTGTGCTTCTACATCTGGATTGCTTGCTATTTGAGGTTTTAGGCTGCGTTTCTGTATAGCACTTGGCTGATGTAAAAAGGGCTTTATAAATACATTTGATTAATTGATTAAAGGATAATGATCTGGCACAGACATTTTTCCTGAGCTATAGATTTGACCATTAGGTTTTAGAAGCCACTATAGTCAGAAGTGCCAGTACTGGCTGAGGCTACTGTACCTTTAAGAGCTGGTTCTTGTTGAAGTTATTGAAGTCATATTTCCTTTGGCAGTCTTCCTTCAGCACCAGGTTGTACAGAGCAATCCAGACTTGGCCGTCCAATTTAGTCATCTTTAGACGGTCTTCAGATGGAACTTTCTGCCATTTTCCATTCATGTACTTCTCCATCGCGCCTGTAGAGGGAGACAAAGGACAGGTAATGAGGGATAGGTTGGGCTACTTACTACATTTTACATTTTAGTAGACACTTATCCAGACCAACTTACAGTAGTGAGTGCATACAGTTTCATACTTTTTCGTACTGGTCACCAGTGGGAATCAAACACACAACCCTGGCATTGCAAGCGCCATGCTCTACCAACTGAGCCACACAGGACCTAGCAATGGTCATCATAGTGGTTAAAAGGTTTTACTTAAAAAAAAAAAATTATGCAACAGTTGGACAATGAATGAAGACATTCCAAACGTTTAAAATGTTTATAATCCGCAGATATTGACTGAATTATAGAGCATAAAACATTATACTTATATACTTATACATTATGCCAGCAGCATACCACCCTGCATACCACTACTGGCTTGCTTCTGAAGCTAAGCAGGGTTGGTCCTGGTCAGGCCCTGGATGGGAGACCAGATGCTGCTGGAAGTGGTGTTGGAGGGCCAGTAGGAGGCACTCTTTCCTCTGGTCTAAAAAATATCCCAATGCCCTAGGGCAGTGATTGGGGACACTGCCCTGTGTAGGGTGCCGTCTTTCGGATGGGACGTTAAACGGGTGTCCTGACTCTCTGAGGTCATTAAAGATCCCATGGCACTTATCGTAAGAGTAGGGGTGTTAACCCCGGTGTCCTGGCTAAATTCCCAATCTGGCCCTCAAACCATCATGGTCACCTAATAATCCCCAGTTTACAATTGGCTCATTCATCCCCCTCCTCTCCCCTGTAACTATTCCCCAGGTCGTTGCTGCAAATGAGAACGTGTTCTCAGTCAACTTACCTGGTAAAATAAATAAATAAATAAAAAATACTGGCACGGACAAATAATGAAATGGAGTTCAGTGATTTTGGTGGGAATTATTTCTTAGAATGCACTCATATACACAGTACCAATGAGTAGGTGTGTCCAAACTTTTGACTGGTACTGTACATTTAATTATTGTATTAGCTATTTTTATTTTATTTTGTGTTAAAATAAATGAAAGTATATGTGCCTCATTTGCATGAACACATGGTGTGAACTTAGCATATATGAATAAATTAACATAACGGGGAGGGCCAGAGCTGCAACCACCAAACACTTGCTCTGTCTACCCTACCAGCACTCACCTGCTCCGTCTACCCTACCCTACCAGCACTCACCTGCTCTGTCTACCCTACCAGCACAGCACTCACCTGCTCTGTCTACCCTACCAGCACATCACTCACCTGCTCTGTCTACCCTACCAGCACAGCACTCACCTGCTCTGTCTACCCTACCAGCACTCACCTGCTCTGTCTACCCTACCAGCACTCACCTGCTCTGTCTACCCTTCCCGGGCACTCACCTGCTCTGTCTACCCTTCCCGGGCACTCACCTGCTCTGTCTACCCTACCAGCACTCACCTGCTCTGTCTACCCTTCCCGGGCACTCACCTGCTCTGTCTACCCTACCAGCACTCACCTGCTCTGTCTACCCTTCCCGGGCACTCACCTGCTCTGTCTACCCTTCCAGCACTCACCTGCTCCGTCTACCCTACCAGCACTCACCTGCTCTGTCTAACCTACCAGCACTCACCTGATCTGTCTACTCTACCAGCACTCACCTGCTCTGTCTACCCTACCAACACTCACCTGCTCTGTCTACCCTACCAGCACTCACCTGCTCCGTCTACCCTACCCTACCAGCACTCACCTGCTCTGTCTACCCTACCAGCACAGCACTCACCTGCTCTGTCTACCCTACCAGCACAGCACTCACCTGCTCTTCCTACCCTACCAGCACAGCACTCACCTGCTCTGTCTACCCTACCAGCACTCACCTGCTCTGTCTACCCTACCAGCACTCACCTGCTCTGTCTACCCTACCAGCACTCACCTGCTCTGTCTACCCTACCAGCACTCACCTGCTCTGTCTACCCTACCAGCACTCACCTGCTCTGTCTACCCTTCCCGGGCACTCACCTGCTCTGTCTACCCTACCAGCACTCACCTGCTCTGTCTACCCTTCCCGGGCACTCACCTGCTCTGTCTACCCTTCCCGGGCACTCACCTGCTCTGTCTACCCTTCCCGGGCACTCACCTGCTCTGTCTACCCTTCCAGCACTCACCTGCTCCGTCTACCCTACCAGCACTCACCTGCTCTGTCTACCCTACCAGCACTCACCTGATCTGTCTACTCTACCAGCACTCACCTGCTCTGTCTACCCTACCAGCACTCACCTGCTCTGTCTACCCTACCAGCACTCACCTGCTCCATCTACCCTACCAGCACTGACCTGCTCTGTCTACCCTATCAGCACTCACCTGCTCTGTCTACCCTTCCCGGGCACTCACCTGCTCTGTCTACCCTACCAGCACTCACCTGCTCTGTCTACCCTACCAGCACTCACCTGCTCTGTCTACCCTACCAGCACAGCACTCACCTGCTCTGTCTACCCTACCAGCACAGCACTCACCTGCTCTGTCTACCCTACCAGCACAGCACTCACCTGCTCTGTCAACCCTACCAGCACAGCACTGAATTATAGAGCATAAAACATTATACTGGCACGGACAAATAATGAAATGGAGTTCAGTGATTTTGGTGGGAATTATTTCTTAGAATGCACTCATATACACAGTACCAATGAGTAGGTGTGTCCAAACTTTTGACTGGTACTGTACATTTAATTATTGTATTAGCTATTTTTATTTTATTTTGTGTTAAAATAAATGAAAGTATACGTGCCTCATTTGCATGAACACATGGTGTGAACTTAGCATATATGAATAAATTAACATAACGGGGAGGGCCAGAGCTGCAACCACCAAACACTTGCTCTGTCTACCCTACCAGCACTCACCTGCTCCGTCTACCCTACCCTACCAGCACTCACCTGCTCTGTCTACCCTACCAGCACAGCACTCACCTGCTCTGTCTACCCTACCAGCACATCACTCACCTGCTCTGTCTACCCTACCAGCACTCACCTGCTCTGTCTACCCTACCAGCACTCACCTGCTCTGTCTACCCTTCCCGGGCACTCACCTGCTCTGTCTACCCTACCAGCACTCACCTGCTCTGTCTACCCTTCCCGGGCACTCACCTGCTCTGTCTACCCTACCAGCACTCACCTGCTCTGTCTACCCTTCCCGGGCACTCACCTGCTCTGTCTACCCTTCCAGCACTCACCTGCTCCGTCTACCCTACCAGCACTCACCTGCTCTGTCTACCCTACCAGCACTCACCTGATCTGTCTACTCTACCAGCACTCACCTGCTCTGTCTACCCTACCAACACTCACCTGCTCTGTCTACCCTACCAGCACTCACCTGCTCCGTCTACCCTACCCTACCAGCACTCACCTGCTCTGTCTACCCTACCAGCACAGCACTCACCTTCTCTGTCTACCCTACCAGCACTCACCTGCTCTGTCTACCCTTCCCGGGCACTCACCTGCTCTGTCTACCCTACCAGCACTCACCTGCTCTGTCTACCCTTCCCGGGCACTCACCTGCTATGTCTACCCTACCAGCACTCACCTGCTCTGTCTACCCTTCCCGGGCACTCACCTGCTCTGTCTACCCTTCCAGCACTCACCTGCTCCGTCTACCCTACCAGCACTCACCCGCTCTGTCTACCCTACCAGCACTCACCTGATCTGTCTACTCTACCAGCACTCACCTGCTCTGTCTACCCTACCAACACTCACCTGCTCTGTCTACCCTACCAGCACTCACCTGCTCCGTCTACCCTACCCTACCAGCACTCACCTGCTCTGTCTACCCTACCAGCACAGCACTCACCTGCTCTGTCTACCCTACCAGCACAGCACTCACCTGCTCTGTCTACCCTACCAGCACATCACTCACCTGCTCTGTCTACCCTACCAGCACAGCACTCACCTGCTCTGTCTACCCTACCAGCACTCACCTGCTCTGTCTACCCTACCAGCACTCACCTGCTCTGTCTACCCTTCCCGGGCACTCACCTGCTCTGTCTACCCTTCCCGGGCACTCACCTGCTCTGTCTACCCTACCAGCACTCACCTGCTCTGTCTACCCTTCCCGGGCACTCACCTGCTCTGTCTACCCTACCAGCACTCACCTGCTCTGTCTACCCTTCCCGGGCACTCACCTGCTCTGTCTACCCTTCCAGCACTCACCTGCTCCGTCTACCCTACCAGCACTCACCTGCTCTGTCTAACCTACCAGCACTCACCTGATCTGTCTACTCTACCAGCACTCACCTGCTCTGTCTACCCTACCAACACTCACCTGCTCTGTCTACCCTACCAGCACTCACCTGCTCCGTCTACCCTACCCTACCAGCACTCACCTGCTCTGTCTACCCTACCAGCACAGCACTCACCTGCTCTGTCTACCCTACCAGCACAGCACTCACCTGCTCTTCCTACCCTACCAGCACAGCACTCACCTGCTCTTCCTACCCTACCAGCACAGCACTCACCTGCTCTGTCTACCCTACCAGCACTCACCTGCTCTGTCTACCCTACCAGCACTCACCTGCTCTGTCTACCCTACCAGCACTCACCTGCTCTGTCTACCCTACCAGCACTCACCTGCTCTGTCTACCCTACCAGCACTCACCTGCTCTGTCTACCCTACCAGCACTCACCTGCTCTGTCTACCCTTCCCGGTTACTCACCTGCTCTGTCTACCCTACCAGCACTCACCTGCTCTGTCTACCCTTCCCGGGCACTCACCTGCTCTGTCTACCCTTCCCGGGCACTCACCTGCTCTGTCTACCCTTCCCGGGCACTCACCTGCTCTGTCTACCCTTCCAGCACTCACCTGCTCCGTCTACCCTACCAGCACTCACCTGCTCTGTCTACCCTACCAGCACTCACCTGATCTGTCTACTCTACCAGCACTCACCTGCTCTGTCTACCCTACCAGCACTCACCTGCTCTGTCTACCCTACCAGCACTCACCTGCTCCATCTACCCTACCAGCACTGACCTGCTCTGTCTACCCTATCAGCACTCACCTGCTCTGTCTACCCTTCCCGGGCACTCACCTGCTCTGTCTACCCTACCAGCACTCACCTGCTCTGTCTACCCTACCAGCACTCACCTGCTCTGTCTACCCTACCAGCACAGCACTCACCTGCTCTGTCTACCCTACCAGCACAGCACTCACCTGCTCTGTCTACCCTACCAGCACAGCACTCACCTGCTCTGTCAACCCTACCAGCACAGCACTGAATTATAGAGCATAAAACATTATACTGGCACGGACAAATAATGAAATGGAGTTCAGTGATTTTGGTGGGAATTATTTCTTAGAATGCACTCATATACACAGTACCAATGAGTAGGTGTGTCCAAACTTTTGACTGGTGCTGTACATTTAATTATTGTATTAGCTATTTTTATTTTATTTTGTGTTAAAATAAATGAAAGTATACGTGCCTCATTTGCATGAACACATGGTGTGAACTTAGCATATATGAATAAATTAACATAACGGGGAGGGCCAGAGCTGCAACCACCAAACACTTGCTCTGTCTACCCTACCAGCACTCACCTGCTCCATCTACCCTACCCTACCAGCACTCACCTGCTCTGTCTACCCTACCAGCACAGCACTCACCTGCTCTGTCTACCCTACCAGCACATCACTCACCTGCTCTGTCTACCCTACCAGCACTCACCTGCTCTGTCTACCCTACCAGCACTCACCTGCTCTGTCTACCCTTCCCGGGCACTCACCTGCTCTGTCTACCCTACCAGCACTCACCTGCTCTGTCTACCCTTCCCGGGCACTCACCTGCTCTGTCTACCCTACCAGCACTCACCTGCTCTGTCTACCATTCCCGGGCACTCACCTGCTCTGTCTACCCTTCCAGCACTCACCTGCTCCGTCTACCCTACCAGCACTCACCTGCTCTGTCTACCCTACCAGCACTCACCTGATCTGTCTACTCTACCAGCACTCACCTGCTCTGTCTACCCTACCAACACTCACCTGCTCTGTCTACCCTACCAGCACTCACCTGCTCCGTCTACCCTACCCTACCAGCACTCACCTGCTCTGTCTACCCTACCAGCACAGCACTCACCTTCTCTGTCTACCCTACCAGCACTCACCTGCTCTGTCTACCCTTCCCGGGCACTCACCTGCTCTGTCTACCCTACCAGCACTCACCTGCTCTGTCTACCCTTCCCGGGCACTCACCTGCTATGTCTACCCTACCAGCACTCACCTGCTCTGTCTACCCTTCCCGGGCACTCACCTGCTCTGTCTACCCTTCCAGCACTCACCTGCTCCGTCTACCCTACCAGCACTCACCCGCTCTGTCTACCCTACCAGCACTCACCTGATCTGTCTACTCTACCAGCACTCACCTGCTCTGTCTACCCTACCAACACTCACCTGCTCTGTCTACCCTACCAGCACTCACCTGCTCCGTCTACCCTACCCTACCAGCACTCACCTGCTCTGTCTACCCTACCAGCACAGCACTCACCTGCTCTGTCTACCCTACCAGCACAGCACTCACCTGCTCTGTCTACCCTACCAGCACAGCACTCATCTGCTCTGTCTACCCTACCAGCACAGCACTCACCTGCTCTGTCTACCCTACCAGCACTCACCTGCTCTGTCTACCCTACCAGTACTCACCTGCTCTGTCTACCCTACCAGCACTCACCTGCTCTGTCTACCCTACCAGCACTCACCTGCTCTGTCTACCCTACCAGCACTCACCTGCGCTGTCTACCCTACCAGCACTCACCTGCTCTGTCTACCCTTCCCGGGCACTCACCTGCTCTGTCTACCCTACCAGCACTCACCTGCTCTGTCTACCCTTCCCGGGCACTCACCTGCTCTGTCTACCCTTCCAGCACTCACCTGCTCCATCTACCCTACCACCACTGACCTGCTCTGTCTACCCTATCAGCACTCACCTGCTCTGTCTACCCTTCCCGGGCACTCACCTCCTCTGTCTACCCTACCAGCACTCACCTGCTCTGTCTACCCTACCAGCACTCACCTGCTCTGTCTACCCTACCAGCACAGCACTCACCTGCTCTGTCTACCCTACCAGCACAGCACTCACCTGCTCTGTCTACCATACCAGCACAGCACTCACCTGCTCTGTCAACCCTACCAGCACAGCACTGAATTATAGAGCATAAAACATTATACTGGCACGGACAAATAATGAAATGGAGTTCAGTGATTTTGGTGGGAATTATTTCTTAGAATGCACTCATATACACAGTACCAATGAGTAGGTGTGTCCAAACTTTTGACTGGTACTGTACATTTAATTATTGTATTAGCTATTTTTATTTTATTTTGTGTTAAAATAAATGAAAGTATACGTGCCTCATTTGCATGAACACATGGTGTGAACTTAGCATATATGAATAAATTAACATAACGGGGAGGGCCAGAGCTGCAACCACCAAACACTTGCTCTGTCTACCCTACCAGCACTCACCTGCTCCGTCTACCCTACCCTACCAGCACTCACCTGCTCTGTCTACCCTACCCTACCAGCACTCACCTGCTCTGTCTACCCTACCAGCACATCACTCACCTGCTCTGTCTACCCTACCAGCACAGCACTCACCTTCTCTGTCTACCCTACCAGCACTCACCTGCTCTGTCTACCCTACCAGCACTCACCTGCTCTGTCTACCCTTCCCGGGCACTCACCTGCTCTGTCTACCCTACCAGCACTCACCTGCTCTGTCTACCCTTCCCGGGCACTCACCTGCTCTGTCTACCCTTCCAGCACTCACCTGCTCCGTCTACCCTACCAGCACTCACCTGCTCTGTCTACCCTACCAGCACTCACCTGATCTGTCTACTCTACCAGCACTCACCTGCTCAGTCTACCCTACCAACACTCACCTGCTCTGTCTACCCTACCAGCACTCACCTGCTCCGTCTACCCTACCCTACCAGCACTCACCTGCTCTGTCTACCCTACCAGCACAGCACTCACCTTCTCTGTCTACCCTACCAGCACAGCACTCACCTGCTCTGTCTACCCTACCAGCACAGCACTCACCTGCTCTGTCTACCCTACCAGCACAGCACTCACCTGCTCTGTCTACCCTACCAGCACTCACCTGCTCTGTCTACCCTACCAGCACTCACCTGCTCTGTCTACCCTACCAGCACTCACCTGCTCTGTCTACCCTACCAGCACTCACCTGCTCTGTCTACCCTACCAGCACTCACCTGCTCTGTCTACCCTTCCCGGGCACTCACCTGCTCTGTCTACCCTACCAGCACTCACCTGCTCTGTCTACCCTTCCCGGGCACTCACCTGCTCTGTCTACCCTACCAGCACTCACCTGCTCTGTCTACCCTTCCCGGGCACTCACCTGCTCTGTCTACCCTTCCAGCACTCACCTGCTCCGTCTACCCTACCAGCACTCACCTGCTCTGTCTACCCTACCAGCACTCACCTGATCTGTCTACTCTACCAGCACTCACCTGCTCTGTCTACCCTACCAACACTCACCTGCTCTGTCTACCCTACCAGCACTCACCTGCTCCGTCTACCCTACCCTACCAGCACTCACCTGCTCTGTCTACCCTACCAGCACAGCACTCACCTGCTCTGTCTACCCTACCAGCACAGCACTCACCTGCTCTGTCTACCCTACCAGCACAGCACTCACCTGCTCTGTCTACCCTACCAGCACTCACCTGCTCTGTCTACCCTACCAGCACTCACCTGCTCTGTCTACCCTACCAGCACTCACCTGCTCTGTCTACCCTACCAGCACTCACCTGCTCTGTCTACCCTTCCCGGGCACTCACCTGCTCTGTCTACCCTACCAGCACTCACCTGCTCTGTCTACCCTTCCCGGGCACTCACCTGCTCTGTCTACCCTTCCCGGGCACTCACCTGCTCTGTCTACCCTTCCAGCACTCACCTGCTCCGTCTACCCTACCAGCACTCACCTGCTCCGTCTACCCTACCAGCACTCACCTGATCTGTCTACTCTACCAGCACTCACCTGCTCTGTCTACCCTACCAACACTCACCTGCTCTGTCTACCCTACCAGCACTCACCTGCTCCGTCTACCCTACCCTACCAGCACTCACCTGCTCTGTCTACCCTACCAGCACAGCACTCACCTGCTCTGTCTACCCTACCAGCACAGCACTCACCTGCTCTGTCTACCCTACCAGCACAGCACTCACCTGCTCTGTCTACCCTACCAGCACTCACCTGCTCTGTCTACCCTACCAGCACTCACCTGCTCTGTCTACCCTACCAGCACTCACCTGCTCTGTCTACCCTACCAGCACTCACCTGCTCTGTCTACCCTTCCCGGGCACTCACCTGCTCTGTCTACCCTACCAGCACTCACCTGCTCTGTCTACCCTTCCCGGGCACTCACCTGCTCTGTCTACCCTTCCCGGGCACTCACCTGCTCTGTCTACCCTTCCAGCACTCACCTGCTCCGTCTACCCTACCAGCACTCACCTGCTCCGTCTACCCTACCAGCACTCACCTGATCTGTCTACTCTACCAGCACTCACCTGCTCTGTCTACCCTACCAGCACTCACCTGCTCTGTCTACCCTACCAGCACTCACCTGCTCCGTCTACCCTACCCTACCAGCACTCACCTGCTCTGTCTACCCTACCAGCACAGCACTCACCTTCTCTGTCTACCCTACCAGCACAGCACTCACCTGCTCTGTCTACCCTACCAGCACAGCACTCACCTGCTCTGTCTACCCTACCAGCACAGCACTCACCTGCTCTGTCTACCCTACCAGCACTCACCTGCTCTGTCTACCCTACCAGCACTCACCTGCTCTGTCTACCCTACCAGCACAGCACTCACCTGCTCTGTCTACCCTACCAGCACAGCACTCACCTGCTCTGTCTACCCTACCAGCACTCACCTGCTCTGTCTACCCTACCAGCACTCACCTGCTCTGTCTACCCTACCAGCACTCACCTGCTCTGTCTACCCTTCCCGGGCACTCACCTGCTCTGTCTACCCTACCAGCACTCACCTGCTCTGTCTACCCTTCCCGGGCACTCACCTGCTCTGTCTACCCTTCCAGCACTCACCTGCTCCATCTACCCTACCAGCACTCACCTGCTCTGTCTACCCTACCAGCACTCACCTGCTCTGTCTACCCTTCCCGGGCACTCACCTGCTCTGTCTACCCTACCAGCACTCACCTGCTCTGTCTACCCTTCCCGGGCACTCACCTGCTCTGTCTATCCTTCCCGGGCACTCACCTGCTCTCTCTACCCTTCCAGCACTCACCTGCTCCATCTACCCTACCAGCACTGACCTGCTCTGTCTACCCTATCAGCACTCACCTGCTCTGTCTACCCTTCCCGGGCACTCACCTGCTCTGTCTACCCTACCAGCACTCACCTGCTCTGTCTACCCTACCAGCACTCACCTGCTCTGTCTACCCTACCAGCACAGCACTCACCTGCTCTGTCTACCCTACCAGCACAGCACTCACCTGCTCTGTCTACCCTACCAGCACAGCACTCACCTGCTCTGTCAACCCTACCAGCACAGCACTGAATTATAGAGCATAAAACATTATACTGGCACGGACAAATAATGAAATGGAGTTCAGTGATTTTGGTGGGAATTATTTCTTAGAATGCACTCATATACACAGTACCAATGAGTAGGTGTGTCCAAACTTTTGACTGGTACTGTACATTTAATTATTGTATTAGCTATTTTTATTTTATTTTGTGTTAAAATAAATGAAAGTATACGTGCCTCATTTGCATGAACACATGGTGTGAACTTAGCATATATGAATAAATTAACATAACGGGGAGGGCCAGAGCTGCAACCACCAAACACTTGCTCTGTCTACCCTACCAGCACTCACCTGCTCCGTCTACCCTACCCTACCAGCACTCACCTGCTCTGTCTACCCTACCAGCACAGCACTCACCTGCTCTGTCTACCCTACCAGCACATCACTCACCTGCTCTGTCTACACTACCAGCACAGCACTCACCTTCTCTGTCTACCCTACCAGCACTCACCTGCTCTGTCTACCCTACCAGCACTCACCTGCTCTGTCTACCCTTCCCGGGCACTCACCTGCTCTGTCTACCCTACCAGCACTCACCTGCTCTGTCTACCCTTCCCGGGCACTCACCTGCTCTGTCTACCCCACCAGCACTCACCTGCTCTGTCTACCCTTCCCGGGCACTCACCTGCTCTGTCTACCCTTCCAGCACTCACCTGCTCCGTCTACCCTACCAGCACTCACCTGCTCTGTCTACCCTACCAGCACTCACCTGATCTGTCTACTCTACCAGCACTCACCTGCTCTGTCTACCCTACCAACACTCACCTGCTCTGTCTACCCTACCAGCACTCACCTGCTCCGTCTACCCTACCCTACCAGCACTCACCTGCTCTGTCTACCCTACCAGCACAGCACTCACCTGCTCTGTCTACCCTACCAGCACAGCACTCACCTGCTCTGTCTACCCTACCAGCACAGCACTCACCTGCTCTGTCTACCCTACCAGCACAGCACTCACCTGCTCTGTCTACCCTACCAGCACTCACCTGCTCTGTCTACCCTACCAGTACTCACCTGCTCTGTCTACCCTACCAGCACTCACCTGCTCTGTCTACCCTACCAGCACTCACCTGCTCTGTCTACCCTACCAGCACTCACCTGCGCTGTCTACCCTACCAGCACTCACCTGCTCTGTCTACCCTTCCCGGGCACTCACCTGCTCTGTCTACCCTACCAGCACTCACCTGCTCTGTCTACCCTTCCCGGGCACTCACCTGCTCTGTCTACCCTTCCAGCACTCACCTGCTCCATCTACCCTACCAGCACTCACCTGCTCTGTCTACCCTACCAGCACTCACCTGCTCTGTCTACCCTTCCCGGGCACTCACCTGCTCTGTCTACCCTTCCAGCACTCACCTGCTCCATCTACCCTACCACCACTGACCTGCTCTGTCTACCCTATCAGCACTCACCTGCTCTGTCTACCCTTCCCGGGCACTCACCTGCTCTGTCTACCCTACCAGCACTCACCTGCTCTGTCTACCCTACCAGCACTCACCTGCTCTGTCTACCCTACCAGCACAGCACTCACCTGCTCTGTCTACCCTACCAGCACAGCACTCACCTGCTCTGTCTACCATACCAGCACAGCACTCACCTGCTCTGTCAACCCTACCAGCACAGCACTGAATTATAGAGCATAAAACATTATACTGGCACGGACAAATAATGAAATGGAGTTCAGTGATTTTGGTGGGAATTATTTCTTAGAATGCACTCATATACACAGTACCAATGAGTAGGTGTGTCCAAACTTTTGACTGGTACTGTACATTTAATTATTGTATTAGCTATTTTTATTTTATTTTGTGTTAAAATAAATGAAAGTATACGTGCCTCATTTGCATGAACACATGGTGTGAACTTAGCATATATGAATAAATTAACATAACGGGGAGGGCCAGAGCTGCAACCACCAAACACTTGCTCTGTCTACCCTACCAGCACTCACCTGCTCCGTCTACCCTACCCTACCAGCACTCACCTGCTCTGTCTACCCTACCAGCACAGCACTCACCTGCTCTGTCTACCCTACCAGCACATCACTCACCTGCTCTGTCTACCCTACCAGCACAGCACTCACCTTCTCTGTCTACCCTACCAGCACTCACCTGCTCTGTCTACCCTACCAGCACTCACCTGCTCTGTCTACCCTTCCCGGGCACTCACCTGCTCTGTCTACCCTACCAGCACTCACCTGCTCTGTCTACCCTTCCCGGGCACTCACCTGCTCTGTCTACCCTACCAGCACTCACCTGCTCTGTCTACCCTTCCCGGGCACTCACCTGCTCTGTCTACCCTTCCAGCACTCACCTGCTCCGTCTACCCTACCAGCACTCACCTGCTCCGTCTACCCTACCAGCACTCACCTGATCTGTCTACTCTACCAGCACTCACCTGCTCTGTCTACCCTACCAACACTCACCTGCTCTGTCTACCCTACCAGCACTCACCTGCTCCGTCTACCCTACCCTACCAGCACTCACCTGCTCTGTCTACCCTACCAGCACAGCACTCACCTGCTCTGTCTACCCTACCAGCACAGCACTCGCCTGCTCTGTCTACCCTACCAGCACAGCACTCGCCTGCTCTGTCTACCCTACCAGCACAGCACTCACCTGCTCTGTCTACCCTACCAGCACTCACCTGCTCTGTCTACCCTACCAGCACTCACCTGCTCTGTCTACCCTACCAGCACTCACCTGCTCTGTCTACCCTACCAGCACTCACCTGCTCTGTCTACCCAACCAGCACTCACCTGCTCTGTCTACCCTTCCCGGGTACTCACCTGCTCTGTCTACCCTACCAGCACTCACCTGCTCTGTCTACCCTTCCCGGGCACTCACCTGCTCTGTCTACCCTTCCAGCACTCACCTGCTCCATCTACCCTACCAGCACTCACCTGCTCTGTCTACCCTACCAGCACTCACCTGCTCTGTCTACCCTTCCCGGGCACTCACCTGCTCTGTCTACCCTACCAGCACTCACCTGCTCTGTCTACCCTACCAGCACTCACCTGCTCTGTCTACCCTACCAGCACAGTACTCACCTGCTCTGTCTACCCTACCAGCACAGCACTCACCTGCTCTGTCAACCCTACCAGCACAGCACTGAATTATAGAGCATAAAACATTATACTGGCACGGACAAATAATGAAATGGAGTTCAGTGATTTTGGTGGGAATTATTTCTTAGAATGCACTCATATACACAGTACCAATGAGTAGGTGTGTCCAAACTTTTGACTGGTACTGTACATTTAATTATTGTATTAGCTATTTTTATTTTATTTTGTGTTAAAATAAATGAAAGTATACGTGCCTCATTTGCATGAACACATGGTGTGAACTTAGCATATATGAATAAATTAACATAACGGGGAGGGCCAGAGCTGCAACCACCAAACACTTGCTCTGTCTACCCTACCAGCACTCACCTGCTCTGTCTACCCTACCAGCACAGCACTCACCTGCTCTGTCTACCCTACCAGCACAGCACTCACCTGCTCTGTCTACCCTACCAGCACTCACCTGCTCTGTCTACCCTACCAGCACTCACCTGCTCTGTCTACCCTACCAGCACTCACCTGCTCTGTCTACCCTACCAGCACTCACCTGCTCTGTCTACCCTTCCCGGGCACTCACCTGCTCTGTCTACCCTACCAGCACTCACCTGCTCTGTCTACCCTTCCCGGGCACTCACCTGCTCCGTCTACCCTTCCAGCACTCACCTGCTCCGTCTACCCTACCAGCACTCACCTGCTCTGTCTACCGTACCAGCACTCACCTGCTCTGTCTACCCTACCAGCACTCACCTGATCTGTCTACTCTACCAGCACTCACCTGCTCTGTCTACCCTACCAGCACTCACCTGCTCTGTCTACCCTACCAGCACTCACCTGCTCTGTCTACCCTTCCCGGGCACTCACCTGCTCTGTCTACCCTTCCCGGGCACTCACCTGCTCTGTCTACCCTACCAGCACTCACCTGCTCTGTCTACCCTTCCCGGGCACTCACCTGCTCTGTCTACCCTACCAGCACTCACCTGCTCTGTCTACCCTTCCCGGGCACTCACCTGCTCTGTCTACCCTTCCAGCACTCACCTGCTCCGTCTACCCTACCAGCACTCACCTGCTCTGTCTAACCTACCAGCACTCACCTGATCTGTCTACTCTACCAGCACTCACCTGCTCTGTCTACCCTACCAACACTCACCTGCTCTGTCTACCCTACCAGCACTCACCTGCTCCGTCTACCCTACCCTACCAGCACTCACCTGCTCTGTCTACCCTACCAGCACAGCACTCACCTGCTCTGTCTACCCTACCAGCACAGCACTCACCTGCTCTTCCTACCCTACCAGCACAGCACTCACCTGCTCTGTCTACCCTACCAGCACTCACCTGCTCTGTCTACCCTACCAGCACTCACCTGCTCTGTCTACCCTACCAGCACTCACCTGCTCTGTCTACCCTACCAGCACTCACCTGCTCTGTCTACCCTACCAGCACTCACCTGCTCTGTCTACCCTACCAGCACTCACCTGCTCTGTCTACCCTTCCCGGGCACTCACCTGCTCTGTCTACCCTACCAGCACTCACCTGCTCTGTCTACCCTTCCCGGGCACTCACCTGCTCTGTCTACCCTTCCCGGGCACTCACCTGCTCTGTCTACCCTTCCCGGGCACTCACCTGCTCTGTCTACCCTTCCAGCACTCACCTGCTCCGTCTACCCTACCAGCACTCACCTGCTCTGTCTACCCTACCAGCACTCACCTGATCTGTCTACTCTACCAGCACTCACCTGCTCTGTCTACCCTACCAGCACTCACCTGCTCTGTCTACCCTACCAGCACTCACCTGCTCCATCTACCCTACCAGCACTGACCTGCTCTGTCTACCCTATCAGCACTCACCTGCTCTGTCTACCCTACCAGCACTCACCTGCTCTGTCTACCCTACCAGCACTCACCTGCTCTGTCTACCCTACCAGCACAGCACTCACCTGCTCTGTCTACCCTACCAGCACAGCACTCACCTGCTCTGTCTACCCTACCAGCACAGCACTCACCTGCTCTGTCAACCCTACCAGCACAGCACTGAATTATAGAGCATAAAACATTATACTGGCACGGACAAATAATGAAATGGAGTTCAGTGATTTTGGTGGGAATTATTTCTTAGAATGCACTCATATACACAGTACCAATGAGTAGGTGTGTCCAAACTTTTGACTGGTACTGTACATTTAATTATTGTATTAGCTATTTTTATTTTATTTTGTGTTAAAATAAATGAAAGTATACGTGCCTCATTTGCATGAACACATGGTGTGAACTTAGCATATATGAATAAATTAACATAACGGGGAGGGCCAGAGCTGCAACCACCAAACACTTGCTCTGTCTACCCTACCAGCACTCACCTGCTCCGTCTACCCTACCCTACCAGCACTCACCTGCTCTGTCTACCCTACCAGCACAGCACTCACCTGCTCTGTCTACCCTACCAGCACATCACTCACCTGCTCTGTCTACCCTACCAGCACTCACCTGCTCTGTCTACCCTACCAGCACTCACCTGCTCTGTCTACCCTTCCCGGGCACTCACCTGCTCTGTCTACCCTACCAGCACTCACCTGCTCTGTCTACCCTTCCCGGGCACTCACCTGCTCTGTCTACCCTACCAGCACTCACCTGCTCTGTCTACCCTTCCCGGGCACTCACCTGCTCTGTCTACCCTTCCAGCACTCACCTGCTCTGTCTACCCTACCAGCACAGTACTCACCTGCTCTGTCTACCCTACCAGCACAGCACTCACCTGCTCTGTCAACCCTACCAGCACAGCACTGAATTATAGAGCATAAAACATTATACTGGCACGGACAAATAATGAAATGGAGTTCAGTGATTTTGGTGGGAATTATTTCTTAGAATGCACTCATATACACAGTACCAATGAGTAGGTGTGTCCAAACTTTTGACTGGTACTGTACATTTAATTATTGTATTAGCTATTTTTATTTTATTTTGTGTTAAAATAAATGAAAGTATATGTGCCTCATTTGCATGAACACATGGTGTGAACTTAGCATATATGAATAAATTAACATAACGGGGAGGGCCAGAGCTGCAACCACCAAACACTTGCTCTGTCTACCCTACCAGCACTCACCTGCTCTGTCTACCCTACCAGCACAGCACTCACCTGCTCTGTCTACCCTACCAGCACAGCACTCACCTGCTCTGTCTACCCTACCAGCACTCACCTGCTCTGTCTACCCTACCAGCACTCACCTGCTCTGTCTACCCTACCAGCACTCACCTGCTCTGTCTACCCTACCAGCACTCACCTGCTCTGTCTACCCTTCCCGGGCACTCACCTGCTCTGTCTACCCTACCAGCACTCACCTGCTCTGTCTACCCTTCCCGGGCACTCACCTGCTCCGTCTACCCTTCCAGCACTCACCTGCTCCGTCTACCCTACCAGCACTCACCTGCTCTGTCTACCGTACCAGCACTCACCTGCTCTGTCTACCCTACCAGCACTCACCTGATCTGTCTACTCTACCAGCACTCACCTGCTCTGTCTACCCTACCAGCACTCACCTGCTCTGTCTACCCTACCAGCACTCACCTGCTCTGTCTACCCTTCCCGGGCACTCACCTGCTCTGTCTACCCTTCCCGGGCACTCACCTGCTCTGTCTACCCTACCAGCACTCACCTGCTCTGTCTACCCTTCCCGGGCACTCACCTGCTCTGTCTACCCTACCAGCACTCACCTGCTCTGTCTACCCTTCCCGGGCACTCACCTGCTCTGTCTACCCTTCCAGCACTCACCTGCTCCGTCTACCCTACCAGCACTCACCTGCTCTGTCTAACCTACCAGCACTCACCTGATCTGTCTACTCTACCAGCACTCACCTGCTCTGTCTACCCTACCAACACTCACCTGCTCTGTCTACCCTACCAGCACTCACCTGCTCCGTCTACCCTACCCTACCAGCACTCACCTGCTCTGTCTACCCTACCAGCACAGCACTCACCTGCTCTGTCTACCCTACCAGCACAGCACTCACCTGCTCTTCCTACCCTACCAGCACAGCACTCACCTGCTCTGTCTACCCTACCAGCACTCACCTGCTCTGTCTACCCTACCAGCACTCACCTGCTCTGTCTACCCTACCAGCACTCACCTGCTCTGTCTACCCTACCAGCACTCACCTGCTCTGTCTACCCTACCAGCACTCACCTGCTCTGTCTACCCTACCAGCACTCACCTGCTCTGTCTACCCTTCCCGGGCACTCACCTGCTCTGTCTACCCTACCAGCACTCACCTGCTCTGTCTACCCTTCCCGGGCACTCACCTGCTCTGTCTACCCTTCCCGGGCACTCACCTGCTCTGTCTACCCTTCCCGGGCACTCACCTGCTCTGTCTACCCTTCCAGCACTCACCTGCTCCGTCTACCCTACCAGCACTCACCTGCTCTGTCTACCCTACCAGCACTCACCTGATCTGTCTACTCTACCAGCACTCACCTGCTCTGTCTACCCTACCAGCACTCACCTGCTCTGTCTACCCTACCAGCACTCACCTGCTCCATCTACCCTACCAGCACTGACCTGCTCTGTCTACCCTATCAGCACTCACCTGCTCTGTCTACCCTTCCCGGGCACTCACCTGCTCTGTCTACCCTACCAGCACTCACCTGCTCTGTCTACCCTACCAGCACTCACCTGCTCTGTCTACCCTACCAGCACAGCACTCACCTGCTCTGTCTACCCTACCAGCACAGCACTCACCTGCTCTGTCTACCCTACCAGCACAGCACTCACCTGCTCTGTCAACCCTACCAGCACAGCACTGAATTATAGAGCATAAAACATTATACTGGCACGGACAAATAATGAAATGGAGTTCAGTGATTTTGGTGGGAATTATTTCTTAGAATGCACTCATATACACAGTACCAATGAGTAGGTGTGTCCAAACTTTTGACTGGTACTGTACATTTAATTATTGTATTAGCTATTTTTATTTTATTTTGTGTTAAAATAAATGAAAGTATACGTGCCTCATTTGCATGAACACATGGTGTGAACTTAGCATATATGAATAAATTAACATAACGGGGAGGGCCAGAGCTGCAACCACCAAACACTTGCTCTGTCTACCCTACCAGCACTCACCTGCTCCGTCTACCCTACCCTACCAGCACTCACCTGCTCTGTCTACCCTACCAGCACAGCACTCACCTGCTCTGTCTACCCTACCAGCACATCACTCACCTGCTCTGTCTACCCTACCAGCACTCACCTGCTCTGTCTACCCTACCAGCACTCACCTGCTCTGTCTACCCTTCCCGGGCACTCACCTGCTCTGTCTACCCTACCAGCACTCACCTGCTCTGTCTACCCTTCCCGGGCACTCACCTGCTCTGTCTACCCTACCAGCACTCACCTGCTCTGTCTACCCTTCCCGGGCACTCACCTGCTCTGTCTACCCTTCCAGCACTCACCTGCTCCGTCTACCCTACCAGCACTCACCTGCTCTGTCTACCCTACCAGCACTCACCTGATCTGTCTACTCTACCAGCACTCACCTGCTCTGTCTACCCTACCAACACTCACCTGCTCTGTCTACCCTACCAGCACTCACCTGCTCCGTCTACCCTACCCTACCAGCACTCACCTGCTCTGTCTACCCTACCAGCACAGCACTCACCTTCTCTGTCTACCCTACCAGCACTCACCTGCTCTGTCTACCCTTCCCGGGCACTCACCTGCTCTGTCTACCCTACCAGCACTCACCTGCTCTGTCTACCCTTCCCGGGCACTCACCTGCTATGTCTACCCTACCAGCACTCACCTGCTCTGTCTACCCTTCCCGGGCACTCACCTGCTCTGTCTACCCTTCCAGCACTCACCTGCTCCGTCTACCCTACCAGCACTCACCCGCTCTGTCTACCCTACCAGCACTCACCTGATCTGTCTACTCTACCAGCACTCACCTGCTCTGTCTACCCTACCAACACTCACCTGCTCTGTCTACCCTACCAGCACTCACCTGCTCCGTCTACCCTACCCTACCAGCACTCACCTGCTCTGTCTACCCTACCAGCACAGCACTCACCTGCTCTGTCTACCCTACCAGCACAGCACTCACCTGCTCTGTCTACCCTACCAGCACATCACTCACCTGCTCTGTCTACCCTACCAGCACAGCACTCACCTGCTCTGTCTACCCTACCAGCACTCACCTGCTCTGTCTACCCTACCAGCACTCACCTGCTCTGTCTACCCTTCCCGGGCACTCACCTGCTCTGTCTACCCTTCCCGGGCACTCACCTGCTCTGTCTACCCTACCAGCACTCACCTGCTCTGTCTACCCTTCCCGGGCACTCACCTGCTCTGTCTACCCTACCAGCACTCACCTGCTCTGTCTACCCTTCCCGGGCACTCACCTGCTCTGTCTACCCTTCCAGCACTCACCTGCTCCGTCTACCCTACCAGCACTCACCTGCTCTGTCTAACCTACCAGCACTCACCTGATCTGTCTACTCTACCAGCACTCACCTGCTCTGTCTACCCTACCAACACTCACCTGCTCTGTCTACCCTACCAGCACTCACCTGCTCCGTCTACCCTACCCTACCAGCACTCACCTGCTCTGTCTACCCTACCAGCACAGCACTCACCTGCTCTGTCTACCCTACCAGCACAGCACTCACCTGCTCTTCCTACCCTACCAGCACAGCACTCACCTGCTCTTCCTACCCTACCAGCACAGCACTCACCTGCTCTGTCTACCCTACCAGCACTCACCTGCTCTGTCTACCCTACCAGCACTCACCTGCTCTGTCTACCCTACCAGCACTCACCTGCTCTGTCTACCCTACCAGCACTCACCTGCTCTGTCTACCCTACCAGCACTCACCTGCTCTGTCTACCCTACCAGCACTCACCTGCTCTGTCTACCCTTCCCGGTTACTCACCTGCTCTGTCTACCCTACCAGCACTCACCTGCTCTGTCTACCCTTCCCGGGCACTCACCTGCTCTGTCTACCCTTCCCGGGCACTCACCTGCTCTGTCTACCCTTCCCGGGCACTCACCTGCTCTGTCTACCCTTCCAGCACTCACCTGCTCCGTCTACCCTACCAGCACTCACCTGCTCTGTCTACCCTACCAGCACTCACCTGATCTGTCTACTCTACCAGCACTCACCTGCTCTGTCTACCCTACCAGCACTCACCTGCTCTGTCTACCCTACCAGCACTCACCTGCTCCATCTACCCTACCAGCACTGACCTGCTCTGTCTACCCTATCAGCACTCACCTGCTCTGTCTACCCTTCCCGGGCACTCACCTGCTCTGTCTACCCTACCAGCACTCACCTGCTCTGTCTACCCTACCAGCACTCACCTGCTCTGTCTACCCTACCAGCACAGCACTCACCTGCTCTGTCTACCCTACCAGCACAGCACTCACCTGCTCTGTCTACCCTACCAGCACAGCACTCACCTGCTCTGTCAACCCTACCAGCACAGCACTGAATTATAGAGCATAAAACATTATACTGGCACGGACAAATAATGAAATGGAGTTCAGTGATTTTGGTGGGAATTATTTCTTAGAATGCACTCATATACACAGTACCAATGAGTAGGTGTGTCCAAACTTTTGACTGGTGCTGTACATTTAATTATTGTATTAGCTATTTTTATTTTATTTTGTGTTAAAATAAATGAAAGTATACGTGCCTCATTTGCATGAACACATGGTGTGAACTTAGCATATATGAATAAATTAACATAACGGGGAGGGCCAGAGCTGCAACCACCAAACACTTGCTCTGTCTACCCTACCAGCACTCACCTGCTCCGTCTACCCTACCCTACCAGCACTCACCTGCTCTGTCTACCCTACCAGCACAGCACTCACCTGCTCTGTCTACCCTACCAGCACATCACTCACCTGCTCTGTCTACCCTACCAGCACTCACCTGCTCTGTCTACCCTACCAGCACTCACCTGCTCTGTCTACCCTTCCCGGGCACTCACCTGCTCTGTCTACCCTACCAGCACTCACCTGCTCTGTCTACCCTTCCCGGGCACTCACCTGCTCTGTCTACCCTACCAGCACTCACCTGCTCTGTCTACCCTTCCCGGGCACTCACCTGCTCTGTCTACCCTTCCAGCACTCACCTGCTCCGTCTACCCTACCAGCACTCACCTGCTCCGTCTACCCTACCAGCACTCACCTGATCTGTCTACTCTACCAGCACTCACCTGATCTGTCTACTCTACCAGCACTCACCTGCTCTGTCTACCCTACCAACACTCACCTGCTCTGTCTACCCTACCAGCACTCACCTGCTCCGTCTACCCTACCCTACCAGCACTCACCTGCTCTGTCTACCCTACCAGCACAGCACTCACCTTCTCTGTCTACCCTACCAGCACTCACCTGCTCTGTCTACCCTTCCCGGGCACTCACCTGCTCTGTCTACCCTACCAGCACTCACCTGCTCTGTCTACCCTTCCCGGGCACTCACCTGCTATGTCTACCCTACCAGCACTCACCTGCTCTGTCTACCCTTCCCGGGCACTCACCTGCTCTGTCTACCCTTCCAGCACTCACCTGCTCCGTCTACCCTACCAGCACTCACCCGCTCTGTCTACCCTACCAGCACTCACCTGATCTGTCTACTCTACCAGCACTCACCTGCTCTGTCTACCCTACCAACACTCACCTGCTCTGTCTACCCTACCAGCACTCACCTGCTCCGTCTACCCTACCCTACCAGCACTCACCTGCTCTGTCTACCCTACCAGCACAGCACTCACCTGCTCTGTCTACCCTACCAGCACAGCACTCACCTGCTCTGTCTACCCTACCAGCACAGCACTCATCTGCTCTGTCTACCCTACCAGCACAGCACTCACCTGCTCTGTCTACCCTACCAGCACTCACCTGCTCTGTCTACCCTACCAGTACTCACCTGCTCTGTCTACCCTACCAGCACTCACCTGCTCTGTCTACCCTACCAGCACTCACCTGCTCTGTCTACCCTACCAGCACTCACCTGCGCTGTCTACCCTACCAGCACTCACCTGCTCTGTCTACCCTTCCCGGGCACTCACCTGCTCTGTCTACCCTACCAGCACTCACCTGCTCTGTCTACCCTTCCCGGGCACTCACCTGCTCTGTCTACCCTTCCAGCACTCACCTGCTCCATCTACCCTACCACCACTGACCTGCTCTGTCTACCCTATCAGCACTCACCTGCTCTGTCTACCCTTCCCGGGCACTCACCTGCTCTGTCTACCCTACCAGCACTCACCTGCTCTGTCTACCCTACCAGCACTCACCTGCTCTGTCTACCCTACCAGCACAGCACTCACCTGCTCTGTCTACCCTACCAGCACAGCACTCACCTGCTCTGTCTACCATACCAGCACAGCACTCACCTGCTCTGTCAACCCTACCAGCACAGCACTGAATTATAGAGCATAAAACATTATACTGGCACGGACAAATAATGAAATGGAGTTCAGTGATTTTGGTGGGAATTATTTCTTAGAATGCACTCATATACACAGTACCAATGAGTAGGTGTGTCCAAACTTTTGACTGGTACTGTACATTTAATTATTGTATTAGCTATTTTTATTTTATTTTGTGTTAAAATAAATGAAAGTATACGTGCCTCATTTGCATGAACACATGGTGTGAACTTAGCATATATGAATAAATTAACATAACGGGGAGGGCCAGAGCTGCAACCACCAAACACTTGCTCTGTCTACCCTACCAGCACTCACCTGCTCCGTCTACCCTACCCTACCAGCACTCACCTGCTCTGTCTACCCTACCCTACCAGCACTCACCTGCTCTGTCTACCCTACCAGCACATCACTCACCTGCTCTGTCTACCCTACCAGCACAGCACTCACCTTCTCTGTCTACCCTACCAGCACTCACCTGCTCTGTCTACCCTACCAGCACTCACCTGCTCTGTCTACCCTTCCCGGGCACTCACCTGCTCTGTCTACCCTACCAGCACTCACCTGCTCTGTCTACCCTTCCCGGGCACTCACCTGCTCTGTCTACCCTTCCAGCACTCACCTGCTCCGTCTACCCTACCAGCACTCACCTGCTCTGTCTACCCTACCAGCACTCACCTGATCTGTCTACTCTACCAGCACTCACCTGCTCAGTCTACCCTACCAACACTCACCTGCTCTGTCTACCCTACCAGCACTCACCTGCTCCGTCTACCCTACCCTACCAGCACTCACCTGCTCTGTCTACCCTACCAGCACAGCACTCACCTTCTCTGTCTACCCTACCAGCACAGCACTCACCTGCTCTGTCTACCCTACCAGCACAGCACTCACCTGCTCTGTCTACCCTACCAGCACAGCACTCACCTGCTCTGTCTACCCTACCAGCACTCACCTGCTCTGTCTACCCTACCAGCACTCACCTGCTCTGTCTACCCTACCAGCACTCACCTGCTCTGTCTACCCTACCAGCACTCACCTGCTCTGTCTACCCTACCAGCACTCACCTGCTCTGTCTACCCTTCCCGGGCACTCACCTGCTCTGTCTACCCTACCAGCACTCACCTGCTCTGTCTACCCTTCCCGGGCACTCACCTGCTCTGTCTACCCTACCAGCACTCACCTGCTCTGTCTACCCTTCCCGGGCACTCACCTGCTCTGTCTACCCTTCCAGCACTCACCTGCTCCGTCTACCCTACCAGCACTCACCTGCTCTGTCTACCCTACCAGCACTCACCTGATCTGTCTACTCTACCAGCACTCACCTGCTCTGTCTACCCTACCAACACTCACCTGCTCTGTCTACCCTACCAGCACTCACCTGCTCCGTCTACCCTACCCTACCAGCACTCACCTGCTCTGTCTACCCTACCAGCACAGCACTCACCTGCTCTGTCTACCCTACCAGCACAGCACTCACCTGCTCTGTCTACCCTACCAGCACAGCACTCACCTGCTCTGTCTACCCTACCAGCACTCACCTGCTCTGTCTACCCTACCAGCACTCACCTGCTCTGTCTACCCTACCAGCACTCACCTGCTCTGTCTACCCTACCAGCACTCACCTGCTCTGTCTACCCTTCCCGGGCACTCACCTGCTCTGTCTACCCTACCAGCACTCACCTGCTCTGTCTACCCTTCCCGGGCACTCACCTGCTCTGTCTACCCTTCCCGGGCACTCACCTGCTCTGTCTACCCTTCCAGCACTCACCTGCTCCGTCTACCCTACCAGCACTCACCTGCTCCGTCTACCCTACCAGCACTCACCTGATCTGTCTACTCTACCAGCACTCACCTGCTCTGTCTACCCTACCAACACTCACCTGCTCTGTCTACCCTACCAGCACTCACCTGCTCCGTCTACCCTACCCTACCAGCACTCACCTGCTCTGTCTACCCTACCAGCACAGCACTCACCTGCTCTGTCTACCCTACCAGCACAGCACTCACCTGCTCTGTCTACCCTACCAGCACTCACCTGCTCTGTCTACCCTACCAGCACTCACCTGCTCTGTCTACCCTACCAGCACTCACCTGCTCTGTCTACCCTACCAGCACTCACCTGCTCTGTCTACCCTACCAGCACTCACCTGCTCTGTCTACCCTTCCCGGGCACTCACCTGCTCTGTCTACCCTACCAGCACTCACCTGCTCTGTCTACCCTTCCCGGGCACTCACCTGCTCTGTCTACCCTTCCCGGGCACTCACCTGCTCTGTCTACCCTTCCAGCACTCACCTGCTCCGTCTACCCTACCAGCACTCACCTGCTCCGTCTACCCTACCAGCACTCACCTGATCTGTCTACTCTACCAGCACTCACCTGCTCTGTCTACCCTACCAGCACTCACCTGCTCTGTCTACCCTACCAGCACTCACCTGCTCCGTCTACCCTACCCTACCAGCACTCACCTGCTCTGTCTACCCTACCAGCACAGCACTCACCTTCTCTGTCTACCCTACCAGCACAGCACTCACCTGCTCTGTCTACCCTACCAGCACAGCACTCACCTGCTCTGTCTACCCTACCAGCACAGCACTCACCTGCTCTGTCTACCCTACCAGCACTCACCTGCTCTGTCTACCCTACCAGCACTCACCTGCTCTGTCTACCCTACCAGCACAGCACTCACCTGCTCTGTCTACCCTACCAGCACAGCACTCACCTGCTCTGTCTACCCTACCAGCACTCACCTGCTCTGTCTACCCTACCAGCACTCACCTGCTCTGTCTACCCTACCAGCACTCACCTGCTCTGTCTACCCTTCCCGGGCACTCACCTGCTCTGTCTACCCTACCAGCACTCACCTGCTCTGTCTACCCTTCCCGGGCACTCACCTGCTCTGTCTACCCTTCCAGCACTCACCTGCTCCATCTACCCTACCAGCACTCACCTGCTCTGTCTACCCTACCAGCACTCACCTGCTCTGTCTACCCTTCCCGGGCACTCACCTGCTCTGTCTACCCTACCAGCACTCACCTGCTCTGTCTACCCTTCCCGGGCACTCACCTGCTCTGTCTATCCTTCCCGGGCACTCACCTGCTCTCTCTACCCTTCCAGCACTCACCTGCTCCATCTACCCTACCAGCACTGACCTGCTCTGTCTACCCTATCAGCACTCACCTGCTCTGTCTACCCTTCCCGGGCACTCACCTGCTCTGTCTACCCTACCAGCACTCACCTGCTCTGTCTACCCTACCAGCACTCACCTGCTCTGTCTACCCTACCAGCACAGCACTCACCTGCTCTGTCTACCCTACCAGCACAGCACTCACCTGCTCTGTCTACCCTACCAGCACAGCACTCACCTGCTCTGTCAACCCTACCAGCACAGCACTGAATTATAGAGCATAAAACATTATACTGGCACGGACAAATAATGAAATGGAGTTCAGTGATTTTGGTGGGAATTATTTCTTAGAATGCACTCATATACACAGTACCAATGAGTAGGTGTGTCCAAACTTTTGACTGGTACTGTACATTTAATTATTGTATTAGCTATTTTTATTTTATTTTGTGTTAAAATAAATGAAAGTATACGTGCCTCATTTGCATGAACACATGGTGTGAACTTAGCATATATGAATAAATTAACATAACGGGGAGGGCCAGAGCTGCAACCACCAAACACTTGCTCTGTCTACCCTACCAGCACTCACCTGCTCCGTCTACCCTACCCTACCAGCACTCACCTGCTCTGTCTACCCTACCAGCACAGCACTCACCTGCTCTGTCTACCCTACCAGCACATCACTCACCTGCTCTGTCTACACTACCAGCACAGCACTCACCTTCTCTGTCTACCCTACCAGCACTCACCTGCTCTGTCTACCCTACCAGCACTCACCTGCTCTGTCTACCCTTCCCGGGCACTCACCTGCTCTGTCTACCCTACCAGCACTCACCTGCTCTGTCTACCCTTCCCGGGCACTCACCTGCTCTGTCTACCCTACCAGCACTCACCTGCTCTGTCTACCCTTCCCGGGCACTCACCTGCTCTGTCTACCCTTCCAGCACTCACCTGCTCCGTCTACCCTACCAGCACTCACCTGCTCTGTCTACCCTACCAGCACTCACCTGATCTGTCTACTCTACCAGCACTCACCTGCTCTGTCTACCCTACCAACACTCACCTGCTCTGTCTACCCTACCAGCACTCACCTGCTCCGTCTACCCTACCCTACCAGCACTCACCTGCTCTGTCTACCCTACCAGCACAGCACTCACCTGCTCTGTCTACCCTACCAGCACAGCACTCACCTGCTCTGTCTACCCTACCAGCACAGCACTCACCTGCTCTGTCTACCCTACCAGCACAGCACTCACCTGCTCTGTCTACCCTACCAGCACTCACCTGCTCTGTCTACCCTACCAGTACTCACCTGCTCTGTCTACCCTACCAGCACTCACCTGCTCTGTCTACCCTACCAGCACTCACCTGCTCTGTCTACCCTACCAGCACTCACCTGCGCTGTCTACCCTACCAGCACTCACCTGCTCTGTCTACCCTTCCCGGGCACTCACCTGCTCTGTCTACCCTACCAGCACTCACCTGCTCTGTCTACCCTTCCCGGGCACTCACCTGCTCTGTCTACCCTTCCAGCACTCACCTGCTCCATCTACCCTACCAGCACTCACCTGCTCTGTCTACCCTACCAGCACTCACCTGCTCTGTCTACCCTTCCCGGGCACTCACCTGCTCTGTCTACCCTTCCAGCACTCACCTGCTCCATCTACCCTACCACCACTGACCTGCTCTGTCTACCCTATCAGCACTCACCTGCTCTGTCTACCCTTCCCGGGCACTCACCTGCTCTGTCTACCCTACCAGCACTCACCTGCTCTGTCTACCCTACCAGCACTCACCTGCTCTGTCTACCCTACCAGCACAGCACTCACCTGCTCTGTCTACCCTACCAGCACAGCACTCACCTGCTCTGTCTACCATACCAGCACAGCACTCACCTGCTCTGTCAACCCTACCAGCACAGCACTGAATTATAGAGCATAAAACATTATACTGGCACGGACAAATAATGAAATGGAGTTCAGTGATTTTGGTGGGAATTATTTCTTAGAATGCACTCATATACACAGTACCAATGAGTAGGTGTGTCCAAACTTTTGACTGGTACTGTACATTTAATTATTGTATTAGCTATTTTTATTTTATTTTGTGTTAAAATAAATGAAAGTATACGTGCCTCATTTGCATGAACACATGGTGTGAACTTAGCATATATGAATAAATTAACATAACGGGGAGGGCCAGAGCTGCAACCACCAAACACTTGCTCTGTCTACCCTACCAGCACTCACCTGCTCCGTCTACCCTACCCTACCAGCACTCACCTGCTCTGTCTACCCTACCAGCACAGCACTCACCTGCTCTGTCTACCCTACCAGCACATCACTCACCTGCTCTGTCTACCCTACCAGCACAGCACTCACCTTCTCTGTCTACCCTACCAGCACTCACCTGCTCTGTCTACCCTACCAGCACTCACCTGCTCTGTCTACCCTTCCCGGGCACTCACCTGCTCTGTCTACCCTACCAGCACTCACCTGCTCTGTCTACCCTTCCCGGGCACTCACCTGCTCTGTCTACCCTACCAGCACTCACCTGCTCTGTCTACCCTTCCCGGGCACTCACCTGCTCTGTCTACCCTTCCAGCACTCACCTGCTCCGTCTACCCTACCAGCACTCACCTGCTCCGTCTACCCTACCAGCACTCACCTGATCTGTCTACTCTACCAGCACTCACCTGCTCTGTCTACCCTACCAACACTCACCTGCTCTGTCTACCCTACCAGCACTCACCTGCTCCGTCTACCCTACCCTACCAGCACTCACCTGCTCTGTCTACCCTACCAGCACAGCACTCACCTGCTCTGTCTACCCTACCAGCACAGCACTCGCCTGCTCTGTCTACCCTACCAGCACAGCACTCGCCTGCTCTGTCTACCCTACCAGCACAGCACTCACCTGCTCTGTCTACCCTACCAGCACTCACCTGCTCTGTCTACCCTACCAGCACTCACCTGCTCTGTCTACCCTACCAGCACTCACCTGCTCTGTCTACCCTACCAGCACTCACCTGCTCTGTCTACCCAACCAGCACTCACCTGCTCTGTCTACCCTTCCCGGGTACTCACCTGCTCTGTCTACCCTACCAGCACTCACCTGCTCTGTCTACCCTTCCCGGGCACTCACCTGCTCTGTCTACCCTTCCAGCACTCACCTGCTCCATCTACCCTACCAGCACTCACCTGCTCTGTCTACCCTACCAGCACTCACCTGCTCTGTCTACCCTTCCCGGGCACTCACCTGCTCTGTCTACCCTACCAGCACTCACCTGCTCTGTCTACCCTACCAGCACTCACCTGCTCTGTCTACCCTACCAGCACAGTACTCACCTGCTCTGTCTACCCTACCAGCACAGCACTCACCTGCTCTGTCAACCCTACCAGCACAGCACTGAATTATAGAGCATAAAACATTATACTGGCACGGACAAATAATGAAATGGAGTTCAGTGATTTTGGTGGGAATTATTTCTTAGAATGCACTCATATACACAGTACCAATGAGTAGGTGTGTCCAAACTTTTGACTGGTACTGTACATTTAATTATTGTATTAGCTATTTTTATTTTATTTTGTGTTAAAATAAATGAAAGTATATGTGCCTCATTTGCATGAACACATGGTGTGAACTTAGCATATATGAATAAATTAACATAACGGGGAGGGCCAGAGCTGCAACCACCAAACACTTGCTCTGTCTACCCTACCAGCACTCACCTGCTCTGTCTACCCTACCAGCACAGCACTCACCTGCTCTGTCTACCCTACCAGCACAGCACTCACCTGCTCTGTCTACCCTACCAGCACTCACCTGCTCTGTCTACCCTACCAGCACTCACCTGCTCTGTCTACCCTACCAGCACTCACCTGCTCTGTCTACCCTACCAGCACTCACCTGCTCTGTCTACCCTTCCCGGGCACTCACCTGCTCTGTCTACCCTACCAGCACTCACCTGCTCTGTCTACCCTTCCCGGGCACTCACCTGCTCCGTCTACCCTTCCAGCACTCACCTGCTCCGTCTACCCTACCAGCACTCACCTGCTCTGTCTACCGTACCAGCACTCACCTGCTCTGTCTACCCTACCAGCACTCACCTGATCTGTCTACTCTACCAGCACTCACCTGCTCTGTCTACCCTACCAGCACTCACCTGCTCTGTCTACCCTACCAGCACTCACCTGCTCCGTCTACCCTTCCCGGGCACTCACCTGCTCTGTCTACCCTACCAGCACTCACCTGCTCTGTCTACCCTTCCCGGATACTCACCTGCTCTGTCTACCCTTCCAGCACTCACCTGCTCTGTCTACCCTACCAGCACTCACCTGCTCTGTCTACCCTTCCCGGGCACTCACCTGCTCTGTCTACCCTTCCCGGGCACTCACCTGCTCTGTCTACCCTTCCCGGGCACTCACCTGCTCTGTCTACCCTACCAGCACTCACCTGCTCTGTCTACCCTACCAGCACTCACCTGCTCTGTCTACCCTACCAGCACTCACCTGCTCTGTCTACCCTACCAGCACTCACCTGCTCTGTCTACCCTACCAGCACTCACCTGCTCTGTCTACCCTACCAGCACTCACCTGCTCTGTCTACCCTACCAGCACTCACCTGCTCTGTCTACCATTCCCGGGCACTCACCTGCTCTGTCTACCCTACCAGCACTCACCTGCTCTGTCTAGACTGCTTCATTGTTGTCAAGTTCTCTTGCATAATTCAACAAGTGTGTCAATAGCAAGATACACTCAAGATTAAAAATCAACATACTTGGCTCTAGATTATACAAAACATACACTATTTGCAAAATCAGACATAATATCACTATAATCCAAGTGTTCATTTTCTGAAGTTGCTTTCATTTCAACGCATCTATTTTGTAAAAATGTCAACTGTATTCAATTATTATTCAACTCCACAAAAAATGAACACTCATCAAAATAAAGTGATCTTTCTTCTCTTTCTTGTGATGTAAGTGTGGAGACGGTGTGTTAAAACCCAGACTAAGCTTTAGCCTTCTTATAGATTCAACAGAAATCCAATGTCTCCCATTGAGCCCATTTCAGCCATTACCAGGGTGTGCTTGACAGGTCTTTACAAACATTTAAGAGACAAGGGGATTTTGCACCCCTCAAACACAGGAAATATATGGCTGAAAAATACAGATCCTCAGGTGGGCGTGGCACGTACATTACTACTACTACACTGTAACAACTAGGCTATGTAGGTAAAAAGATGGCCATTGTTTTGATATAATCATATTATCCCATAGAGGGAGTTACGTGGAAATTGTATGATCCATTTTGTCCATTTGCATGAATACACGTTCAGTGACCAACCTGCAGAATAGCGACTCCAGGGACTGTGCTGTACCAGCTGTACCAGCACGCAGGGCAGGTTATGGGTGCGCAGCATCCTATTGATCACACTGATACTGTGTGTGAGAGAAAAATCACAAACAATACATTTCACCACATGACAGAATTGCTTATTTTTTGATAGCATGTAAGGTATTTGAAAAATGATATGTGAATGCTAAATGTCCCACCTGTCAGTATGGTCAGTGATGTAGCGCAGGACAGACAGAGCCTTGAGGGAAATTTCAAACTCTAATGCTGCATTCTGACCCTGCAAATCCTGCATCAGACACACATCACAACAGAACATTTACAATCCACACCACTGACCAAAGTAAATCCACCATCCTGACTTGCAATGGCCTGACTCTAATGTTGTAGCTGGAACCCAGACAGCTCCTGTAAAGAGGAATCCACCCTGTACCTGTATAGAGGATGAGTCTCCACTCTCTGTGTGACTGAGTCGGTCTTGGGTTGGGGTGTCATCCCTGGATGCTCTGCTGGCCAGAAGGGTTAGTTTGCGGTGGCAGTAGTCCACCA
The DNA here is from genome assembly GCF_029448725.1 of Salvelinus fontinalis. Lineage (NCBI taxonomy): Eukaryota > Metazoa > Chordata > Actinopteri > Salmoniformes > Salmonidae > Salvelinus > Salvelinus fontinalis. The sequence goes on from NC_074682.1 coordinate 11,326,781, forward strand.
GGTCCAGGATTGAGTCGTCTGCTGCCTCACAGGAGTCCTGTAACCAACACATAGACACTAAATGTATTTAGGACATACTGTAGCCTATGTGATGTCTGAAACTGACATCGCATACATTGTGCTGGTACTGAGGCAAGTGTTCAAATAAGTTCTCACCTTGTGAAACATGATTGTCTCAAGCAGGTTGATGATTGTAGCCTCATGGTGAATCTGTAGATGAGAAGGGAGAGGCTGAAATGAGATGGAAACTTCTAGGGGGTGTACAGTAGGGTGCCCATTGTGCAGGACAGTCCCACATGTTGGCCCTTTGCCCCGCGACCAAACAAATATGTCCCACATTTTATTAACAACTTAAAACACCACTAAATTCATCCCGTATTTCAGTCAGACTTCCTATTCATTTGATGAGAATTGACACGTCTTTTGCAGTCACATTGTAAAACAGTTAGGAAGGGAGATTTATCTCAGGATTGTTTGAAGCAGCAGTGAAAATGTTGAATGAGCAACTAATGAGCATGGAGTCTCATAATTTTAATGAAATGACCTTATATATTTCAGTCTAATAAGGCTATTTACTTACTTTTATAAGACTTCGTTAGAAGCACCCTTTTTGTAAGTAGTTAAACTTGAAGAAGAGGACAGTTAGCTGGAATTTAGCCAGAAAGAATGACAAATGTGATTGGTTGAGGATATAACATTGGCCTACATCAAGATATAGGCTATGTGATGTGGTAAACACTACTCCAATGGTTGTTGAGATCTGATATTCTTCACAGCTCAAGATGAGACGTAGGCCAATGTCATATCGTCAACCAATCACATGTCAATTCCTTTCGGCCAAAATTCTAGCTAAACTTGAAGAGACTGCTCGGTGCAGTGGGATTTTGGTGCTGCACATTTTTTTTATTCTTCTAGGTTACACTGTTCTGCAAAATCCTCCCATTGTCCAGATTTTGGTATTTTAAATATGGTCAACCTTGTGTATATGCACTGCTGTTGTACCTTTTACATGTTGTACCTGTACAGTGCATTCGGAAAGTATTCAGATCCCTTGACTTTTTCCACATTTTGTTACGTTACAGCCTTATTCTAAAATTGATTAAATAATTTTTCCCCTCATCAATCTACACACAATACCCCGTAATGACAAAGGGAAAACAGGTTATTAGGCATTTTTACAAATTTATAAAAAATAAATAAAAAAACAGAAACACCTTACTTACATAAGTATTCAGACCATTTACTCAGTACTTTGTTGAAAAATCTTTGGCAGTAATGGGGTCTGAATATTTTTGTCAGAGCGGATGGTCGGGGGACGGAACATAATTATAATAATTTGTACACTGAAAATTGACCACAACTAAGTCCAAACAGAGATTGTATTTTAAAATAAATAATTTCATACCTTATTTACTGTACATTGAGACAGGATCACATCTCTTTTTTATTCGTCGGAATACTTGAGAACAGATTTCCTAAATTAAACAAATGTTTTGCTGAATTCCTGGACATTTTTGTATTATTATTTTTATTAGCCCAAAACGAAATATCTCCCCTCTTTACATCCCCCATGGTATTTGCACTCACCACCATGTACAGAGGAAAGGTGCTCTTCGGATTGAAGTCTTGGAGTTGACAGAAAATAGGAAACACCTTCTGTTTCCAAAGCTCTACTAGAATCATCTCATGGACCAGGGTGGGAATCTAGTGTGAAAAAAGGTGTTCAATCAATTACCTGTTTACATGTTCAGTAACCTGTGCAGTATCTTTTGGTCCATAAAAAAAAACAGAGACGACATAACACACCTGTACAGGTGACATCTAACCTAGCATTATAGAAGACGGTTATAACCTTTCCCAGTGACACAAGGAGCTCCTTGACGTACTCGTCCTGAGTGGCTGAAGCGTTCAATATCGCCTGCATGTTGAGTTTCTCTATGTACTCATGTTGTCTGAACCACCTGGCAATGAAATAAAAAGCAATGAATGGAATACCGCAGCCACGAATCTGAAAAAGCGCGAGATAGACTGCAACTTTTGTCTAGCTGGCATTATCATCAGAGATGGTCTTTGCTATTAGCTAGCTAGCTAGTACAGTAAGTTATCTAACGTAGCTCCTACTAGTAAGACATACTGCACCTTGGAGAGCCAATGTCCCTGAGTGAGAATGTTTCCAGATTTTGGACATATCCTTCTGCCTCTCCGGGAAAAATAACAGAGGTTTCCATATCCTCGACAATAAATGTTTGTACCAAAAAAAGGCCGAGTTGAGAGAAAGTGTGGAGACTGAGGCAGCTTGACGCGCTAACTCACTTTACATGCCGATACCAAAAGGTTGGCGTGGTTACTGGATACATACGCATGCGCATTACAGACAACATGACCACAACAGACAGAGCGGTACAAAAAGATCCCCGAAGTAAGCCTAGGCAGAGAGGAAGAGGCGAAGGTGGGCAATAATAATCTTTAGACTAGGTGGTAAGGTGTGCAAGATAAACAGTCAGACAGTGGGTGACGACGAAATTGCATCTTTATTATTGCAAGGAGTGGGTATATACAGTAGTTTTTGCACAATTAATAAATAAGTATACTGTTCTTAATTTTGTGGTCTTTATGACTTCTTCCATTCATTGTTCTGAATGAAACTATCCCACAACAATGAGTCTGGATGGAAAAACCTGAAGATAAGTGAGCTTGGTGACATACTGGTAGTATAAAAATATCTACATGTCTTAGCCTTTGAATACACATATATTTTCCAGAAGATTTCCAGTGATAGGAAGAAGTCACTTTATGGCATCTTTGGCCGCGGTTGCTTCACTTGGTCTCTCCTGGACAGCAGGCTTTTGTGTGCATCAGATGGGAGACGAGCAAGAGGCTCATGTTTTCGTACAATGGGACCTCATGTGGCTCTGTCTGTCTTTGAGAGGGGGCTTGCTCTATCTGCATCAAAGTCTGTGTAGTTGGGTATCACTTCCAGCACACAATGATGTTTGGGTCATTCTCCAAACGCTCATCCAGCTCTTTGTAGCTTATTCCTGCAGAGACATTAAAGGCTCCTGCCATGAGAGACCACTGAGTATAGACATATTTATCAAAATACTTATCCAGTCCCCTGTAATGATTCATCCTCCTGGACACACTCGTCATCACTATAAAACCATTCATCTTGTGTCCAGCCATCAGAAATGCCTTCAAAATGTACCTGTCTTGCAGCAGATTTTGTCATAACTATGGCAACCAGTGTAAAGGCGTGGTGGGCAGCTCCTTTCGTCTCGGGTCACCTTAACAGGATACTTCTGCAGCCGGCGAATTAGAGCCCTCATCAACCCATACTGAATCAGCCTCCTGTTGAGCATCACATGATATCAACAACAACACTATTCTGTGCACTTCTCTGCATAAATATGCATACAATACTTCGTGGTCCATGTCACCCACATAAACATCATGAGATAACATGGAGGATTGATGGCTCACCACTCATCTACCCTCTGCACCTGCTGAGAGTAGCGGGGGCAAAGATCGCAAACTGTGGTGCATGGAGTCAGACAGCAGTACAGCTGGAACACATCCCTTAAACAGGCTCTCTTCTGTCCTGAAACATAAACAGCATAAGTTATCATACACTGACTGTAACAAATTCAAACTCTTTCTGACTACAACTTCCCAAACTGATTGTTACCTTGCTTGGTGACATAGCTGAGACACTCCGCCTGAATGGACCTGTCATCTATCAGGCTCTGGACTTAGGGGTTGTGCAGTACACGTTGGAGTACTGGAAAGAAAGCATACTATGAGTCAACAGGACTGTACACACAAACACATTTCACATGAAGAAGACACATTATGTAAAGAAGGTATCATTGCGGAGGGTTTTAATACCTGAAATATTGACACCAAGGTTACAACACCATAATACCTGTAAAAAGAAAACTTGTAGAATCTATTACATGGTTTCATAAGGAAATGTTTCATTTTCTGTTGCATCATATTACCAGTTTCAAACTACTCACAGTAAATTCTGTACGGCGAACCGCACAAGATTAAGTTCAACATCCGCTTCTGCAGATATCATCTGGATATGGAAGAACCTACCAACGTAGGCCAGGATCTACAATAAAATTCAACACATTTTTAACCAAATCTTCATCTGTGCTTTAATCGGAGACAGTTTCATGATGACATTACACGAAGTATAGACAGACCATTGTTTCTCTGAAACCCTTGATGTGATGTCAGCCACACTCGTTACTGTAGGTATGCTCTCAGGTTAGACCATGACTCTCAGTTCCATTACATTACACATAAAAGTTATTGGACGAAGGCGTCGACTGTAGGGGGGAGTTTTGTTAAGAGCGCGATGCTCGGTCTGAACATTAGCATAAGCATGAGGGCCTTATCTTTCATATCAGCGTGAAATAATTGTAAAATAACAAAATGTTAAATTGATACACACCTTTATAAGGAAAGGGTTCCCACACGGCCATATTTCCATTTTACAGCCCTCGTTTACAGAAAAAAAGCGGAAGAAAGAGTAGACTACCTGTGCTAATTAGCCATCTGCATCTCCTAACACCTGTGTGTAAACGGAAAACAGACGCCGCAAACATGATGTCACTGAAAAATACTGTTGGCTACAAATGTGTTAAAAACAGTTAAAACAGTGTACAGTAAGTGTGTATTTTGCATTTGTGAAATTATTTAGAAGTGATATGAAAGTAGAGGGATTTATGTTTCTTGAACAGTACCTCAATTGAGAATGGATTCACGTTTTGATGGATTATTTGGCTGTTTTGGCTTCCAGAGCCAATTCGCCCTTCAAACAGAGCCTGTAAGGTCCTTGGACTAAGAAGTAACGTTAGGCTCCTTTAGTCCAATATTGGGCTAGCTTTCACTATGGATGGGTGTATCTGTGTGAGCTGCTATCAGTGTGGTGGTAGGCCTACCTGTTGAGTGGTGAGATCCCACTGGGATTTGATGAAGTGGTCTTTGCACTGAGTGAAGACAGGCACATCCTACCCCTGCGCTGCTCAATCAGCTTCAGGTTGATTGTATTGGACTCACCTGAATAAGAGGGAGGGAAGAAGCATGTGTGAGACTGAGATATCGGGGTTTGACCTTTAAACGATTGCCTCACAAATTGCAAATGCAAACACATACCGATGGGTAAGGTGTAGGCTCCGGTAGCATTGAGCTCCTCTAACAACGTGGACATAATGGGTAGCAGTTTCTGTTAGCTCTCCTCATTCGATATGAACCCACTCTCCAGCTGCAAAATAAATAGAAACATCAATACTTTGTTCTGTATATATCCTATATGACATTCAGACCTAATAATGTTTTAGATAATAGCACTAGCCTCCCGGGAGACACTAACCTCCAGTGTTGTGAGGTACCCAGAGAGCTTCTTGACAATCGGCTCAAGGGCACAGGTCTTGGTCCGTGCGTCACACACATGTCTGAGGTTAAAGAGTAGAGCATTGCGGCTGTACTTCTTGTGCTCAATGCACACTGGACAACCAATTAACTTCTCCGTGGATGTTCTACACCAATCAACGAGGAGAGATAAGAGACCTTAATCATAAAAGTGCAGTGCAGGAACAACAAGCATACAAAATAAGACGTGTGCTTAAAACGGGTCCATTTATGAGGAAATCCTGTAATTGTCCAAGTGTACATACACAGTTATAAGTTTGTTCTGCAGTTCTGGTTTGGTAATGATGTACACCTGTTCTGTGTCAAAGTACTCCTCTGGAACCTGGGGAGGATAGAACACAGCACAAAGATGTGACTGAGGTCAAAGTGGCTGGACACTCATTGCAAAACCTGTCCACAAAACATACTGTACAGTGTACACCCACCCACCTGGTAGGTCATCTTTGGTCCCAGTGTCGGGTGAAACTCCCCAAAAAATATACACTCTATTCGACTCATCCCCATGAAGACGTGGTTGCTAACAGCACTTTAAACTTTAGCTATCTAGCTGCAGTAGTAATCAAAGAAGGAAAGCAACTCCAACTGCTTGAATCTCTCGGAAACCCGGAACATGTGAATGCTCAAGTGAAGATAAGGGTTGTTGTTGTTTGCAGTCTACAGTACTCTAGCCAGCTATCTCTAGCTGACTTAACACTTGATGAAATGTAAAGCCTACAACTGAGTCATCTTGTATTTCCTTGCAAATGACGACCCATCTGTTCAAATGTCATTCCAAAAATATATCAACGCGTAGAAAGTACCAACTACATATAATTGAACAAATGGTATGCTAGCTATGTGGCTAGTCGGAACTAGGAAACTCGGAAATGTCTGACTTGGTAACAACAACCTTAACCAGAGAGGACGAGAGAGACTGAACTCGATGGAAAATCTGTCTCTCTCCAGCAGGTGGCGTTTTTTCCATTGTTTCAACCACCAAGCAAGGAGTTTTTGTATTTTATTAACAACAAATAAATACAGAAAATACATGGGGGAATAAGTATATGTAAATAATATACAAAGGACAATTGGGCTAGGGGATACAATATCACATTACACAAGGACCTTAAGGGACATACATACACGTATAATTCCAACAGCTTTTTTGTTAGTAAAGTATTTTATTGTCTTAAAATATAGTTCAATTTCTTTTTGTAAGGTAAGAACGTGGTGTTTTGTTTGTAAATTTACATTTGTGAATATGAAATTTGGCCAAAAGAATAATGAAATTAATTACATAAAATTGTTTCAACTTATTTCTATCATAGGTAAAGAATCCAAGTAGTACATCTCTCCACAATAGTGTAAAATCTTCATAAATGTGTTAAATTATAAATCTACCACTGTTTCCTTACATGAATGCAATGCCAAAAAACACCGTTTCTGGGTGGTCATTGCAAAAGGTACAATTTGAGTTTGTTTTTCTTAAACTTCTTCATATAGTGGTTCCAGGATAATATTTATGAATAATTTTAAAGGAAACTTCCTTAATTTTGTTAACAAGTAGGTATGTGTATGGCAACATTCAAACTTTTTTCCAACAGATATTATCAATAAAACCGTTCCAATAAGGCATGAAATAAGGTTTGTATCGCTCAGTTGTTGAATGGACCAAAAGAGAAACAAATCTTTCCTACTGATGAGTCAACATGGTTAATGGAAGGTAGGTTCTGAGGGTCAGGTCTTTACATGTTCCTGAATAATAAAGCAACACCTGAGGGAATGGCATCTAAAACAATTGCAAAATCTTTAGGTGTTACAGGGATCTTGTAAAGTGATAATGATTCCTCATAACTAAGTAAAAAACCTTCTGCATTTACAAGTTGGCTCCCCAAAAGGATATTATTTCGGAACCAATATTCTAAAAACAAAAAAGTATTCTTATACAATATATCCCGATTATTCCATATATAATATCTGTGTGGAGAAAAATTATGCTTATAAATTAAGAACCATGACAAGAAAACCTGCCGATGAAAAGCAGAGTTTCACTGGAACTTTGTCAATATTATAATTGCAAACCAACATGCAGTAAAGGCCACCAAAAGTAGAGCAGACATGATGAGGAATAAAATTCCACATAGAAGTGGGTCTTCTTAGGAATTGTTTTATCAAATTGATCATAAAAGTATTATTTAAGGTAGTAAAGTCCAGAAAATTCAGCCCACCATACTCATAAGTGTTCATTACTATAACGTTTCAGGTAAGACCCAAATGCAGACTGTGTTGAAGTAAAATGTTTTTTAAAGCATCATGGGCAGGCAAATGACAGGTCAAGGCAGGCAGGGGTCAATAATCCAGAGTGGTGGAGCAAAGGTACAGGACGGCAAGCAGGCTCAGGGTCAGGTCAGGCAGAGGTTGGTAATCCAGAGTAGGGACAAAGTAACAGGACGGAAGGCAGGCACAGGGGCAAGCAGAGTGGTCAGGCAGGCGGGCTCAGAGTCGGGACAGGCAAGGGTCAAAACCAGGGGGGGGCGAGAAAAAGAGAGACTAGGGAAAAGCAGGAGCTGAGACAAAACGCTGATTGACTTGACAAATAAGACGAACTTGCAACAAACAGAGAACACAGGTATAAATACACAGGGGATAATGGGGAAGATGGGCGACACCTGGAGGGAGGTGAAGACAATCTCAAGGACAGGTGAAACAGATCAGGGCGTGACAATTACAACAGTTTTCCTAATGTAATGGGTACGGTTTCTCAACAGAAAGTTGAAAAGCATCTGGTCTATCTGCTTGCATATTTTACCGTCAAAACTAAAAGATTGAGCAACACATATTAGTCAAGAGATACATTTAGCCTTAGTTACATTAGGACTCTTCCTTTTAAAGATAAGTCCCTCTGTAGCCATTGATTTAGCTTCTTCTGGGGTTTTTTAATAAGAGGGTTAATTGAATAAGCCTCTAGACTTCTGATCCTTAGTAATGGTTATACCTAAATATGTTAAGTCCTTCTTTCACTGGAATACCATAATATGAAGGTGTCACACAATATTTGACAGCCATGAGTTCACATTTATTCATGTTAAGATATAGACCAGATGCTTTGGAAAAGGATTGTATCACATTGATTGATATGGGACTTTGGTTAACGTCTTTCAGAAAAAGTGTAGTATTGTCAGCCAGCTGGCTTATAATAATTTCTTTACCAACTATGGAAATACCTTGTACAAGACAATTATTTAAATAATTTGTAAGAAGTTGGGTGATTAATAAAAACAGATACGGAGAGATAGGACGACCTTGCCTAATTCCTCTCTTTAACTCAAATGTAGGTGAGGTGCCATGTTTCAGTTTGATAGACTTGTTACCATTTGTATAGAGAGTCTTAATTAATAGCCGTACAGAAAAAAATCCCCAAAGCCAAATTTCTCAAGGGGGTGGAAGAGGAACTGATGCTAAACTGTTTCAAATGCTTTATAAAAATCAAAAAATAAAATTACGCTCTCCTCGGTTATTAGGTCTGAGTAGTCAAGTATGTCTAATACTAGTCTGATATTGTTAGAAATATGTTTGTTCCACATAAAGCCAAACTGTGTTTAATCAACAGTTCATCAACAGCTCTTCAACCAATCGCTGCCCGCACCCGCCCGCCTGACTAGCATCACTACTCTGGATGGTTCTGACTTAGAATATGTGTACAAGTACAAATACCTAGGTGTCTGGTTAGACTGTAAACTCTCCTTCCAGACTCACATTAAGCATCTCCATTCTAAAATTAAATCTAGAACCGGCTTCCTATTTCACAACAAAGCCTCCTTCACTCATGCTGCCAAACATACCCTCGTAAAACTGACTATCCTACTGATCCTTGACTTCGGCGATGTCATTTACAAAATAGCCTCTAACACTCTACTCAGCAAATTGGATGTAGTCTATCACAGTGCCATCCGATTTGTCACCGAAGCCCCATATACTACCCACCACTGCGACCTGTATGCTCTCATTGGCTGGCCCTTGCTACATATCCGTCGCCAAACCCACTGGCTCCAGGTCATCTATAAGTCTTTCCTAAGTAAATCCCCGTCTTATCTCAGCTCACTGGTCACCATAGCAACACCCACCCGTAGCACACGCTCCAGCAGGTATATTTCACTGGTCATCCCCAAAGCCAACACCTATTTTGGCCGCCTTTCCTTCCAGTTCTCTGCTGCCAATGACTGGAACAAACTGCAAAAGTCACTAAAGCTGGAGACATATCTCCCTCACTATCTATAAGCATCAGCTGTCAGAGCAGCTTACCGATCACAGCCCATCTGTAAATAGCCCACTAAACTACCTCATCCCCATATTGTTATTTTTTCGCTCTTTTGCACCCCAGAATCTCTACTTGTACATCATCATCTGCACATCTATCACTCCAGAGTTAATGCTAAATTGTAATTATTTCACGACTATGGCCTATTTATTGCCTTACCTCCCTAATCTTACTACATTTGCACACACTGTATATATATTTTTCTATTGTGTTATTGACTGTATGTTTTTGAATGCCTGTAAGGGGTGCATACTGGCGGCAGAGAAGTCAGACGCAGGAGAGCAAAAACTGTGTTTCCAACAGCGCAGTTCAATACTAAAAACCACCGGAAAACAGAACAATCAATAAATGGGTACATAACCCGACACACACCAGAACTAACGTGCACAAGCACTTACAATAAACAATACCGGACAAGGACATGGGGGGAACAGAGGGTTAAATACACAACATATAATTGTTGGAATTGAAACCAGGTGTGTGGGAAGATGGCTAGAAGACCGGAGGAAGTCGTGACAATCCCATGTGTAACTCTGTGTTGTTGTTTTTGTCGCACTGCTTTGCTTTATCTTGGCCAGGTCGCAGTTGTAAATGAAAACTTGTTCTCAACTGGCCTACATTGCGGATACTTTTTGGAATTTTTGTTGAACGGAACGAGGCTTTGGTTTTCTGAACATAACGCGCAACCCAAATGGCGTTTTTTTGTTATAAAAGTAATAGTTATCGAACAAAAATAACATTTATTGTGTAACTGGGAGTCTCGTGAGTGCAAACATCCGAAGATTATCAAAGGTAAGCGATTAATTTTATTGCTTTTCTGACTTTCGTGACCATGCTATGTTTGGGCTAGCTGTTCTAGCATTGATTGATACACTCACAAAAGCTTGGATTGCTTTCGCTGCAAAGCATATTTTCAAAATCTGACACGATAGGTGGATTAACAACAAGCTAAGCTGTGTTTTGATATATTTCACTTGTGATTGCATAATTATAAATATTTTTTAATAATATTTTGCGCCCTGGTTTAGGAAAATGATCCCGCTAAAGGGATCCGTAGCGCAGAGAAGTTAACTTGGCTTTCGAAGATTTTAGATAGGCAGGGCAGGATGGATATAGGTCTGTAACAGTTTGGGTCTAGGGTGTCACCCCCTTCGAAGAGGGGGATGACCGCGGCAGCTTTCCAATCTTTAGGGATCTCGGACGATACGAAAGAGAGGTTGAACAGGCTGGTAATAGGGGTTGCAACAATGGCGGAGGATAGTTTTAGAAAGAGAGGGTCCATACTGTCTAGCCCAGCTGATCTGTACGGGTCCAGGTTTTGCAGCTCTTTCAGAACATCTGCTATCTGGATTTGGGTGAAGGAGAAGCTGGGGAGGCTTGGGCGAGTAGCTGCGGGGGGCGGGGGGGGGGGGGGGGGGTGTTTCCCGGGGTTGGAGTAGCCAGGAGGAAGGCATGGTGCCAGCCGTAGAGAAATGCTTATTGAAATGTTTGATTATCATGGATTTATCGGTGGTGACCATGTTACCTAGCCTCAGTGCAGTGGGCAGCTGGGAGGAGGTGCTCTTGTTCTCCATGGACATTACAGTGTCCCAAAACTTTTTGGAGTTAGATTTACAGGATGCAAATTTCTGCTTGAAAAAGCTAACCTTTGCTTTCCTGACTGACTGCGTGTATTGGTTCCTGACTTCCCTGAACAGTTGCATATCGCGGGGACTATTCGATGCTAGTGCAGTCCGCCACAGGATGTTTTTGTGCTGGTCAAGGGCAGTCAGGCCTGGAGTAAACCAAGGGCTATATCTGTTCTTAGTTCTGCATTTTTTTAAAGGGGCACGCTTATCTAAGATGGTGAGGAAATTACTTTTAAAGCACGACCAGGCATCCTCGACTGACGGGATGAGGTCAATATCTTTCCAGGATACCCGGGCCAGGTCGATTAGAAAGGCCTGCTCGCAGAAGTGTTTTAGGGAGCGTTTGACAGTGATGAGGGGTGGTCGTTTGATCGCGGACCCATAGGGGATACAGGCAATGAGGCAGTGATCGCTGAGATCCTGATTGAAAACAGCAGAGGTGTATTTGGAGGGCAAGTTGGTTAGGATAATGTCTATGAGGGTGCCCATGTTTACAGATTTAGGTTTGTACCTAGTGGGTTCATTGATGATTTGTGTGAGATTGAGTGCATCTAGCTTAGATTGTAGAACTGCCGGGGTGTTAAGCATATCCCAGTTTAGGTCACCTAACAGAACGAACTCTGAACCTAGATGGGGGAGATCAATTCACATATGGTGTCCAGGGCACAGCTGGGAGCGGAGGGGGGTCGATAGAAGGCGGCAACAGTGAGAGACTTATTTCTGGAGAGATTCATTTTTAAAATTAGAAGTTCGAACTGTTTGGGTATAGACCTGGAAATTATGACAGAACTTTGCAAGCTATCTCTGCAGTAGATTTCAACTTCTCCCCCTTTGGCAGTTCTATCTTGACGGAAAATGCTGTAATTTTTGGTGGCCTTCCTAAGCCAGGATTCAGACACGGCAAGGACATCAGGGTTGGCGGAGTGTGCTAAAGCATTGAGTGAAACAAACTTAGGGAGGAGGCTTCTGATGTTAACATGTTCGTCGTAGTGAGGAGACCAAGGCGCAGCGTGATTTGAATACATTCTTCCTTTATTAACGAAGAACACTTAAACAAACTAACAAAATAACAAAACGATCGTGAAGCTAATCAAACGAGTGCTGACATGCAACTACACATAGACAATAACCTACAAAACCTAAATGGAAAATGGCAACCTAAATAGGATCCCCAATCAGAGACAACAATAAACAGCTGCCTCTGATTGGGAACCAATTTAGGCCACAGACCTACAATAACCTAGACTTACAAAAAAAACATAGATCTACAAAAAACCCTAGACAACACAAAATACGCATACCCACCCACGTCACACCCTGACCTGACCAAAATAATACAGAAAACATATATAACTAAGGTCAGGGAGTGACAACATGCATGAAACCAAGGCTTTTCGATCACAGAAGTCGACAAACGAGGGTGCCTCAGACGTAAAGGCCGCTAGTAGTGGCTAACAATGACCAAATAGCTTGTAGCTAATTAGCAAGTTAGCTTCTGATGACTAGGTGGTTCTGGATATAAGGTCTAAAAAGAAAAAATAATAGCGGTTCCGTATCACATTGGGTGAGGCAGGTTACCGGAAGGTATAATTGAATTAAAATGGAAAAGAGATTGAAAATAAAATTGAAATATATACAAAAAAGGACGAAAAAATACAAAAGTACACGAGAGGACGAACAAAACACGTCTGGACTGCTACGCCATCTTGGACAACAAAAGCTCAAAATAAAGATGAAATAAAAATAAAAATACATTTTTTTAAGTGATTGCATCCAGGAATTCTTTAATTATTTTTGCAAGTAGTAAGGCTAATATCTTATAGTAATTATTAAGAAGACAAATTGGACGCCAGTTATCGATGAGCAGCACTTATTTTTTAGGCTTAGGTATCAGTGTTATTAACCCCCGATTCATTGTAGGAGGGAGAACATTGTTTTTAATACTCTCTAAAAAAAACTTCAAGTAGGAAGGGAGCTACTGTTCAGAAAATAATTTGTAAAATTCTGACGTAATTCCATCAACACCTTGGGATTTATTGTTCTTTAGATGTTTGATAGACTAATCTCTTCAACTTTGATGGGTTCATCACACTGTTTAGATTCTCTATCACTGATAGATGGAAACATTCTACAGTGAGTCAAAAATCATATCTGTGGATTCCTGAGAGTACGTAGAGCTATACAATTTCCTGTAAATTTCCTACAGTATTTAGCGATGAATTTCTGTTCATCTGTAATAACACCATCAGTGTTTAACTTATGGATAGTGTTATTTGTAGAGTGACATTTCTCAAGTCTAAAGAAGTAGGATGAATTCTGTTCGCCCTCCTCGAGCCATTTTTTACTAGATCTAATTAAGGCTCTTTCTGCTTATAATCTATATATAATTTATTATCCCGTTTATTTAATCTATACATATTATCCAGTTTATTTCATCTATATATTATCCAGTTTATTTCATCTATGTATACAGTTGAAGTCGGAAGTTTACATACACTTAGGTTGGAGTCATTAAAACTCGTTTTTCAACCACTCCACAAATTTCTTGTTAACAAACTATAGTTTTGGCAAGTCGGTTACGACATCTACATTGTGCATGACACAAGTCATTTTTCCAACAATTGTTTACAGACAGATTATTTCCTTATAATTCACTGTATCACAATTCCAGTGGTCAGAAGTTTACATACACTAAGTTGACTGTGCCTTTAAACAGCTTGGAAAATTCCAGAAAATGATGTCATTGTCACGCCCTGGCCATAGAGAGGCTTTTATTCTCTATTTTGGTTAGGCCAGGGTGTGACTAGGGTGGGCATTCTTGTTTCTTTATTTCTATGTTTTTCTATTTCTTTGTGTTTGGCCGGGTGTGGTTCTCAATCAGAGGCGGCTGTCTATCGTTGTCTCTGATTGGGAATCATACTTAGGCAGCCTTTTGTGTTTTGTGGGTAGTTGTTTTCTGTATAGTTTAGTATCCTTACAGAACTGTTCGTTTTTCTCTTTGTTATTTTTGTTCTTGTCACGGCCGTCGTTAAAGGAAGACCAAAGTGCAGCGTGGTGAGCGTACATTTTCCTTTTATTTAAATGACGCCAACAAAACAATAAACAATACAAAACGACCGTGAAGCTTAAGGGCTATAGTGCCACAAACAAAGACAAATACCCACCACGAAAGGAGGGAAAAAGGGATACCTAAGTATGGTTCCCAATCAGAGACAACGATAGACAGCTGTCCCTGATTGGGAACCATACCCGGCCAAAACATAGAAACACAAAATCATAGAAAACAAAACATAGAATGCCCACCCCACATCACACCCTGACCTAGGCAAATAGAGAAATAAAACAGCTCTCTAAGGTCAGGGCGTGACAGTTCTAGTGTTCTGATTTAATAAAATATCATGAACACGTACCACGCTGAGCTTTGGTCCACTTCTTCTTCATCAGACGAGTGTGACAGAACTACCCACCACAAATGGACCAAGCAGTGTGGTAAGGAGGAGCAGCGTTTTTTGGACTCATGGACTTGGGAGGAAATCCTGGACGGTAAGGGACCCTGGAGGCAGGCTGGGGAATATCGCCGTCCTAAGGAGGAATTAAATGCAACGAAGGAGGAGCGGCGACGGTATGAGGAGGCAAGTCATCGAAGCAGGCACGTGAGGCAGCCCCCCCAAAACAGGCACACGGGGAGATAGGCGGATTCAGGTTATAGACTTGAGCCAACTCCCCGTGCTTACCGCGGGGAGCGAGTGACCGGGCAGGCACCGTGTTATGTGGGAAAGCGCACAGTGTCTCCGGTGCGCATGCACAGCCTGGTGTGCTCGGAGCCAGCTCTCCGTAAGTACCACACTAGAGTGGGCATCCAGCGAGGGCGGATTGTGCCAGCTCAGCGCTCTTGGTCTCCGGTGTGCCGTTTTGGCCCAGGGTATCCTGCGCCATCTCTGCGCACTGTGTCTTGGGTGCGCTGTGACTGCTCAGTACGTCCTATGCCTGTGTTCCGCCCGTGCTGGGCTAAAGTGGGCATTCAGCCAAGAGGAGAGGTGGAAGTGGTTAGCACCAGATCTCCAGTGCTCCCCCACAGCCCGGTTCGACCTGTGCCTGCGCTCTGGAGGTGCCGGGCTAAAGTGGGCATTCAGCCGGGAAGAGTGGTGCCAGGGATACACACCAGATCTCCAGTGCTTCCCTATAGCCCGGTCCATCCAGTGCCTCCTCCAAGGACCAATACGCTCCTAAATGTGGTGTGGTTCAATGATAACCCTGACATTTTGCGAAGGCGGAGCTGAATCAAATCAAATGTTATTTGTCACATGCAGCGAATACAAGTGTGGACCTTACAGTGAAATGCTTACTTACAAGCCCTTAACCAACAATGCAGTTTAGAGAAAAATACCTAAAAAATAAATAAATAAAAGAAACAAATAATTAAAGAGCAGTAGTAAAATAACAATAGTGAGGCTATATACAATGGGTACCGGTACAGAGTCATTGTGCGGCCACACCGGCTAGTCGGGGTTATTGAGGTAATATGTACATGTAGGTAGAGTTATTAAAGTGACTATGCATAGATAATAACAGGGGGGGGGGGGGGCAATGCAAATAGACTGGGCAGCCATTTGATTAGATGTTCAGGAGTCTTATGGCTTGGGGGTAGAAACAGTTTAGAAGCCTCTTGGAACTAGACTTGGCACTCCGGTACCGCTTGCCGTGCGGTAGCAGAGAGAATAGTCTATGACTAGGGTGGCTTGAGTCTTTAACAATTTTTAGGGCCTTCCTCTGACACCGCCTGGTGTAGAGGTCCTGGATGGCAGGAAGCTTGGCCCCAGTGATGTACTGGACTGTACGCATTACCCTCTGTAGTGCCTTGCGTTCGGAGGCCGAGCAGTTGCCATACCAGGCAGCGATGCAACCCGTCCAGATGCTCTCGATGGTGCAGCTGTAGAACCTTTTGAGGATCTGAGGACCTATGCCAAATCTATTCAGTCTCCTGAGGGGGAATAGGTTTTGTCGTGCCCTCTTCACGACTGTCTTGGTGTGCTTGCACCATGTTAGTTTGTTGGTGATGTGGACGCCAAGGAACTTGAAGCTCTCAACCTGCTCGACTACAGCCACGTCTATGAGGATGGGGGCGTGCTCGGTCCTCCTTTTCCTGTAGTCCACAATCATTTCCTTTGTCTTGATCACGTTGAGGGAGAGGTTGTTCTCCTTGCACCATATGGCCAGGTCTCTGACCTCCTCCCTATAGGCTGTCTTGTCGTAGTTGGTGATCAGGCCTACCACTGTTGTGTCATCAGCAAACTTAATGATGGTGTTGGAAGAAAACTTAATGTCGTGCCTGGCCGTGCAGTCATGAGTGAACAGGGAGTACAGGAGGGGACTGAGCACGCACCCCCGTGTTGAGGATCAGCGTGGGGGATGTGTTGTTACCTACCCTTACCACCTGGGAGCGGCCGTCAGAAAGTCCAGGATCCATTTGCAGAGGAAGGTGTTTAGTCCCAGGGTCCTTAGCTAAGTGATGAGCTTTGAGGGCACTATGGTGTTGAACACTGAGCTTTTGTCACGAATATCACCGAAGGTGGCTCCCATTCCCGTTCGGGTCTACTAGCTGCCACCGATCCCTCTTTTCCCTTTTCGTTTGGTTTTGTCTAATTGTTTTCACCTGTTCCTTGTTGGGGTTTTTGGGTTGGGGTTATTTAAGTTAGGTTAGCCCGCTTGTGTTTGTGCGGGCTTGTTAATGTTTATGTTAGAGGTGTACTCTGATTATTGTTGGGTTTTTGCTGTCCGGATTTACCAGTTGCACTTGGGTTTGGTATGTTACGCCTGTATTCGGCGTCACCCATTGTACGTGTTCCTGTTTTGGACATTAAAGCGTTTTTTCCCAGATAGTTCTGCTCTCTGCGCCTGACTCCACACCCATCCTCTTCGAGCGTTACAGCTTTGTCAATGAATAGCATTCTCACATAGGTGTTCCTTTTGTCCAGGTGTGAAAGTGCAGTGTGGAGTGCAATAGTGATTGAATCATCTGTGGATCTGTTGGGCGGTATGCAAATTAGAGTGGATCTAGGGTTTCTGGGATAATGGTGTTGATGTGAGCCATAACAAGCCTTTCAAAGCAATTCATGGCTACAGACGTGAGTGCTACGGGTCGGTAGTCATTTAGGCAGGTTACCTTAGTGTTCTTGAGTGGCCAAGACTGATACAGGCGTGAACAGCTGTGTTGGCTATGCATCAATTCAGGTTACTAGACTTTTCAGGTCATAACACTTTTTGATGTTTCATAAGTGATGTCTCTTTGCATTTAACAAATGACACTGTTAGGATGCCGGAATTGTTTTAGTAGTAATTGGAAAAGGAATAGTAACTGAAGTCTGGACACTGACTATAGGTCTCACATGTAGCCTATTATAATAATAACTCTGAATTGTGTTCCTCGCAGTAAAATTATAGACCAATTGTTAATTTTGTCTTGGGAACAGGAGTGGAGAAATATTATGCCTTTCAGTATTTTGAGAATGCGAATGTGCGCTTTTTGTCCTGTTGTGTAGCATAAACTTGCAATTTCTTTCAAGCTGAGAGTATTCCATTTTCAACCAGAAAATATGCATCCAACACCAACTGAAATACTATCAGAAACATGTTGGATCGTTTTCACAGCTTTTCATTTCCTTTAAACCAGTCACTGACATCATTTGGAAATCTCCCTGGTCCTTAAACGTCCTCGCTCCATGAGAGAAGCAGAAATGAAAGAGAAAACTTTACCGATGTCAACTAGATTGTTGATGATGCGTTGATCGTTCTATCGATTTATGACATATTCTGGTGAGCAAGGCTTTACTTAGTGTTCAAGGCGAACATCAAGTAATGACAAAAGAGAAGCTGCATGCATCTAATTATAGACATGTTTTCTAACAAATAGCCAACCAAATGTCGGAAATAATAAGCAGAGAAATATCTAAATGAGGCTTAAAACTTTTACCATACCCCCTGTCGTTGAGCCGGCCTTGAGTATTGTGTGCAGGTAGCCTACATGAGGCTTTTGAAGTAATTGTTTGGAGGCATCATCATGACTGATTGTGTTTATACCCCATTGAAAGGTAGACCCACACATAAATCAAATCAAACTTTATTTGTCACATGCGCCGAATGGAATAAATGGGAGGTCCTACACTGGGAATAAATTACATCTACTTTGACCACTGGTTATGGTTAAGGTGAGGGCAAAGGTTAAGGGTTTAAATGGAATGGAATGGAGTCAAACATGTGGTTTCCATTTTTGAGTTTGACACCGTTCCATGAATTCCATTCCAGCCATTACAATGAGCCCATCCTCCTATACCTCCTCCCACCAGCCTCCTGTGGGTTGGAGAGCAACCGTACTGTCGGTTTTCACTATACACTAATCTAGCACACCAGATTCTAATAATTAGCTGGTTGATAAATTGAATCAGGTTAGTTACAACTGGGATTGGAGCGAAAACCTACAGGAGGGTAGTTCTCCAGGAACAGGGTTGGCAACCCATGCTTTAGCCTTACTGCAAATGTCCCCATTGAAATGAGCAGGATGCAAGACAGCCAAATACAGTATCTACGCATGTGCACAGGTTTGGTTCATGCTGTTCACAGTGTGGTAACCAGGGCACCAAAACAGTGGAGAAGTTGAGCCTCGTGCTTCAATGCACTTAGTTGCAGCGGAAATTGACCCAACATGCTTACGTTCTGCATCTACGTCATATCACTGACCAGTGGCACCTGTTTTGCATGTTATTTTAGCATTAATACGTGTCACATATCAGTTTGCAAACAATGTAAAAAAATAAATAATCGTTGAGTTAATAAAGCTGCATGCATTGGTCTCTTTTTTGCTTTCTTGAGAAAGGCTTCTCCAAAATGTAGTTGTTTCAGCCTAGCCACAGATAAAATGACATCAAATTATGCTATATATACAGTAGCTTTGATTGGACTGATCATGTCAACATCATACTTTCAAAATCTTATCTAGCACGCTAGCAGTCATCAACATGAATTAAGTAGACAATCTACTGGCAAATCCTTTTCAATCCTTGTCATATGAAGATAAATAATGAAGAGAAATTATAAATAAAACATTACACAACAAGTTGGAAATCGCAAATTCAACAATGAGTGATTTGGAAGAAATCAGTGGCTAACTGCAAGCATTGCAAAGTAATCATCTTGGCCATGTTCTGTTATAATCTCCACCCGGCACAGCCAGAAGAGGACTGGCCACCCCTCATAGCCTGGTTCCTCTCTAGGTTTCTTCCTAGGTTTTGGCCTTTCTAGGGAGTTTTTCCAAGCCACCGTGCTTCTACACCTGCATTGCTTGCTGTTTGGCGTTTTAGGCTGGGTTTCTGTACAGCACTTTGAGATATCAGCTGATGTAAGAAGGGCTATATAAATAAATTTGATTTGATTAATCACTAGCCTGCTATTCAGTGGAGTGTGTGTGTGGTCCCAAGTCTGGGTTTAAGGGTCTCTTTTCCTAGCTTAAAAGGAAAAACATTCAACATTGGCCATGCTGTCAATCCAGCATGACTTCTGCCACGCTCAAAACAACTGGAAACTCTGAACTGGCAAATCTGACTTCAGTGAATGCAAGACAACTGGGAACTCTGAAAAAAACGAGCTCCGACTGGGAAAATGCGTTTTGAAAGGTCATCCAACTCGGAATTGCAAGTCAGGAACTCAGGCCTCTTTCTAGAGCTCTGACGTGAAGATCACTGATATCATCATGATTCGACCTTGTTTGTCTTGAAAGCACCATACATCCAGAGGATGCCAGACTTTGATGACAAAGTTTGATGACAGAATTTGCCCACGAAGGAACGCCACGCCACCTTCCTGTCCAAGTGAGCACAGCACAACAAGGGGAGTCCAAAAATGTCCTATATGCTGCTGCATAAATTATGCAATATGCCAGGAAGATATGTATACTGTCTGCAGCTAAGAAAGTAATATTAAGTGTATGTTGTGTAGTAAGCTGTTAGTAGCCCATGTGCCTCACCCTATAATTTGGTCACATTTCACCTCATAATTTCATCTACTGTTCTGACTTGGTGGTGCACATGTAGTGTGCACATATATCCTGTAGCCTGTTTTAGAGAAATGTAATCATTGAATGTTGTAAGAGCTTTCATTGTCTGCTTATATGCCCTTTTTATTTATCCTATGGTTCTGGCTTGGTTTACAGAGAGAACACTGTAAGAATTCAGTATTCGTGTTCTGAATTCTGTCGCTGTACATTTCAAAAGTGCTGAACAAATAGTTATATTGATTACGTCCGTCCTAGCTCCCTCATTAATGTCTTAATCGAAATTACGGATTGCCTCTTATCCGCTTGTCCCTCCCTTATGCCATAGTTTGTACATCTCAATTGTCAGTAGAAACCACATTTGTTTAAGCAAGTCAGCCATGTCAGCTATGTTTTTTTAAATGCAGTAAATGAGGTTGAATGAACTGTTTCGCTGTCAGACAAGGCTCCGCTGTCACGTTCTGACCTTAGTTCCTTTTTTATGTCTTTGTGTTAGACTACCCACCCCAACTCACGCCCCGACCAAACCTATGTTCTTTTTTCTGTTGTTATATTTCTGTGTTTGGCCTGGTATGGTTCTCAATCAGAGGCAGCTGTCGATCGTTGTCTCTGATTGAGAATCACACTTAGGTAGCCGGTTTTCCCCATTTTGGTTGTGGGTGTTTATTTTCTGTGTAGTGTCTGTTCACCTTGCAGAACTGTTTCGTTTTCTCCTCGTTGTTATTTTGTGTAGTGTTCAGTTTTCAATTAAATTATGACGAACACTTACCACGCTGCATTTTGGTCCTCTTCTCCTTCACCAGACGAGAATCGTTACATCCGCTGATATCCAGGTGTAGCAGTGGTAAATTATTGGGACTGCTGTTGAGACTCTGCTGTTGGGACAGCTTTATGTAGGCCCAAACAGTTTGTGGGCACCCTTTGTCACCGTTATATTGCAATTCATGTATTGTTTGGTGTTGTGGTGTGTTGTGTAGTGGCTTTTCAATTTTCTGGGGAGTTTGCCCCACCAAGATCTACATGCTGAAATCGCCACTGTCGCCCGACTCTACCTTTAAAGTTGTTGTTCTTTTGTACAGTCAAAACTTAGTTAGCCAATATTTATCTGGTTCCACACAAATATTATAGACAATAGCTACATTTTTAACCTTCCTTATGGCAACTGCTGCACGTGTTGATCTTGTGTCAAGTGGAATATCATGTAGATGAGGTTAAGAATATGCCTATTGAATGGGGTTTATAACTGTTTTGACCCACAAAAATACCGGTTTGTTTGACACAAGGTAAATCAAGATTAGCCTAGAAAGTGTCGCACGTGGATTGCAGGGGAGAGGTAGTTGTTTATAACTGGTGATGGGAAACCGAGGCTTTCTGAAGCCTCCCCATACAAAAAAAAGATTTCAGTTTTGAAACTGCAATAAAAGGGCAGTAACTGCAGTCGACTGTGGTATTTTGGACGCAGTAATTGCAGAATAACTGCAGTTACACTGTAAAAGTACTACAGTAAAAAGACAGTGTTATTTTGGACACAGTATTTGTAGCGTACTGCAGTTATACTGCACTCTAACTACAGTTATTCTGCACTCTGACTGCAATATTTTTGGGGCTTTGGGGATTTCCCCAAAGTGGTTCATTATTCAGAGCTTTTAACACAACACACATCAGTAACATCTGCTGGTCAGCAATAGAAATCTCAGCGGTTAGTCGTGGGCGGTAGTAATGCTTTGAAAACTGTATTGGAGCTCCGGTATCAATCGGCCCGTCACTATTTATAACCATGACTATAATGAATGAAGGGTATTGAATAACAATAATATAACCTGTTAATATTCACTGATTTCAATATGAGTGTTTATTTTATGAAGTGTCTCTCACTCAATTCAATTCAAAGCGCTTTATTGACATGGGAAACATATGTTCACATTGCCAAATCCAAGTGAATATTAAACTCACAAAAGTTTCAAAGGAATGGAGACATTTAAAATGTTATATTATGGCTATATATAGTGTTCTAATGACGTGTAAATAGTTCAAATAAAAAAGGGAAAATAAACATAAATATGGGTTGTTTGTTCTTCACTGGTTGCCCTTTTCTTGTGGCAACAGGTCTCTCTCTCTCTCCCTCTCATCGCTCTCTCTCTCTATCTCCCTCTTATCGCTTTCTCTCTCTTTCTCTCTCATCAGGGGCTGTGCACAACAGAAAACACACTTCTTTGAACAGGGAAATCATAACGAGTAAATAGGACACGCATGAGCGTCGTTCATGTCTCTAGGACGGTGTCTGCCACCCTCTGGTGACAGGTGAAACCATGACAGTATCCCCCCTTCTAGGAGCGGCTCCACCCGCGGAGCCAGGGCGACCACCACATAGTTGGTTGAAGTCCCAAACTATTTCTGGATCCAGGATGTCCCGGGCAGGCACCCACGCCCGCTCCTCGGGGCCGTATGCCTCTCAGTCCACCAGGTACTGCAGGGGGCCTCGGACCGGACGAACCTCCAATGGACGCCGGACAGTGTAGGCCGGGCGACCATCAACAAGTCGAGGGGGCATAGGGGCAGGTGTGGGTTGAGAGATGGGACTGGTCCTTACCAGCTTGAGATGGGAGACATGGAAGGATGGACAGGCCCACATAGACCTGGGAAGCTAGAGACGATAGGATCTTGAATGGCCCACCTTTAACAGTAGATCACAGATGGACAGCCACACCCGTTGACCCGGTCGGAGGAGCTGAAGAGGCCTTTGGTGCCAGTTTGCCTGGTGTTGGTGTCGGGCAGAGGAGCGGAGCAAGGAGGATCGCACTCTGAGCCAGGTGCGGCGACATCGTCAAATGAACGCTTCGGCTGATGGCACCCCCGCTTCGGCCTCTTGTTCAGCAAACGGGGGGGAACCCAAACTGATACTCCAACTGCCCAGACGAGGAACTATCTCCAGTTGCTGGACTGGGTGGAGACAAAACAGTGGAGGAATTTCTCCAGCTCCTGGTTGGCCCTCTCCGTTTGCCCATTCTACTGTGGGTGGAACCCCAAGGAGAGACTCACCAACACCCCCAACAGGGAGCAGAAGACTTTCCAATACCGTATGACAAACTGGGGCCCACGATCCGAGACAGTGTCCTGGGGAAGTCCGTGTCGTCGAAAGACATGGGTAATCATGAGATCAGCGGTCTCCTTCGCAGAGGGCAACTTGGGTAAGGCTATGGAATGGGCTGCCTTGGAAAACCAATTGGCGATCACCAGGATAGTGGTAAGCCCCTGGGATGGGGGTAACCCTGTGATAAAGTCTATGGACAGGTGGGACCAGGGCCGGCTGGGGATGGGCAGAGGTTGGAGCAACCCAGCCAGTCGTTGTCGTGAGGACTTGCTTTGGGCACAGGTGGAGCAGGCCGTAATGAAGGATCTCACATACTCAATGGGCCACCAGAATTTCCCGCCTCAGGAACTCCAGTGTCCGATTAACCCCTGGATGCCCAGTTAATTTAGAGGAGTGTCCCCATTGTAGAACTCGGGAATGGGCTGATCGCGGAACATAAAGTCTGTTAGTGGGACCCACACCGGGGTCAGGTTCTGGGCTTGTCGGACCTCGGTCTCAATACTCCATATCACAGGGGCCACAATGTGGGAGCTGGGGATGATGGTCTCGGAATCCCTCTGCTTGGTAGAGACATTGTGTTGGCGGGACAAGGCATCTGCTTTCTGATTCTTGAATCCTGGGCGATAGGCTAGTGTGAAGTTGAATCTGTTAAAGAACAGAGCCCACCTAGCCTGGCGAGCGTTCAAACACTTGGCTTCTTGAATGGAGACCAAGTTCTAATTGTCTGTCCAGATCACGAAAGGATTAGGTGCCCCCTCCAACCAGTGTCTCGACCCCTCAAGGGCCCACTTAACTGCTCCCAGTTGCCTGCAACGTAGTTGTGGCAAGAACCGCATCGAGAAGAAGGCACATGGGTGCAGTTTCTTGTTCTCCTCGTTCCGCTGTGAAAGGACCAGAGGTGAAACATCCCTTGAGCTCCCCGAATGCCCTGTCAGCCTCGGCGGCCCAGCAAAAACGGTTCTGGGACTTGCGAGTTAGGGTCGTGAGAGGCGCTGCCACCGCAACAAAATTGCATTTAAAACGCCTGTAAATATTGGCAAACCCGAGGAACCACTGGACTTGTTTGAGTAAGGCCGGACGGGGCCAGTCGGTGACCACCCTCACCTTTACGGGGTCCATTTGGATGCCAGAGGTAGAGATCATGTGGCCCGGGAAAGAAACTTGAGATACATGAAACTCACACTTTTCTGTCTTGATGTATAGTTGACTCTGCAGGAGGCGTCTCAGGACACGGCGGACGTGCAGGATGTTTTTCTGGAAGGGTCTTGGAGAAGATCAGGATGTCATCGAGGTAAACAAAGACGAACCGATTCAACATATCCCTAAGCGTGTCCTTGACCAATGCTTGGAAGGCTGCCGGTGAGTTCGATAATTCGAAGGGTATGACTAAATGTTCATATTGTAAACGTTGCGGAGGTCCAGTTTGGTGAAGACTTGGGCCTTATGGTCAAACTCTAAGGCGGCGGACATCAAGGTTAGGAGGTAAAGATTCTTAATCGAAATCCAGTTCAGCCCTCTGTAATCGGTGCAGGGACGCAGACCTCCGCTCTTCTTTCCCACAAAGGAGAAGTCTGCACCAGCTGGGGATGTAGAAGAGTGAATGAAACCTGCCTCCAGCGATTCCCGGATGTAATTGTCCATGACTGCTGCTTCAGGGGTCGAGAGGGAGTACAGACGACCACGGGGAGGGATGGAGCCGGGTCGCAGTTCTATGGCACATTCGTATGGACGATGAGGAGGGAGGGTGGCGGATTGCCTCTTACTGAAGGCCTCCCGGAGGTCGACGTCCTCGGGAGGGAGAGCGGAAAAGTCTTGGTCTTCAATGAATGCCGGGTAACACAGCAAGGCTCTTGATGGGGGTCTTAGACATTTAGTCTGGCAGTTCTTACCCCAGTCTAGTAGGTGTCCCGTAGATCAGGAGAATAGTGACTTATGTAGCACTAGCCAGGGGTACCCTAGGATAAGGGGGTTCTCGGGAGCAGTGATCAAAAGAAAACTAAGAGTCTCTGAGTGGTTCACCCCAACCTGCAGTAGAATGGGCTTGGTCTGATATTACACCTGACCGGAGCCGATGGGGCGTCGATCGAGGGCTTGAATCTGCAGAGGGATGGGACATTTCACGTAGGGGATTTGTAATTCTCTGGCGAAGTCTTGGTCAATGAAATTATCCACGGGCCCGGAGTCCACGAAGGGTTGAATGTGGTGCTGATGGTTGTCCCAATGTAGTGGCAGACGGTGACCGGGTAGATGGAGTGTAACTGCTCGGCTCGTCAGGGTCTCCCCTTGTCCTAGCGAGTCCCGGCGTTTCCCGTCAACTCTGGGCAGGTAGAACGGAGATGGCCGAGACCTCCGCAGTAGAGGCAGCAGCCGTCGCGCATGCGCCTGTCACGTTCCTGTGGGCTCAGACGTGTGCGTCCCAGCTGACTGGGCTCCTTAATGCTGGGCTTGGATTCCAGGTGTAGGTTCCCTGGAGGAACTACGGCAACGCCGAAAAGACTTGGGCATGGGCTCCTCCTGGGTTAGGTATGGGCCGTGGTTGAAAGGAATCAGTAAGTGCCCGGAGGGTCTCTGATATCCCCAGCATTGCTCCTTTTTGGGTTATAGTATTCTGGATCTGGGTGATCTCTGCTGGGTCCGTGTTGAGGCAGAAGCTTGCTGTGATGTGCTGAGGTTGGACCCAAGTGCAGAGAAGCCCCACCTTCCCTGAATGGCGGGTCGCCAATAGGGTTAGTGTTCTCACACGGCCATATCTCCATGTTAGAGCGTTTGTTTACAGAAGACAGACTGCAGCCAGAGGCGACCATCGGTGCTAATTAGCCATCTAGTGTGCTCAAACACTTGTGTGTAAGCGTAACCTGTGTGTACGCGTGTAGGTGAAGTGGAGCTCGTCGGCTGCAGGCACACAGCCGTATGGATCTGTGCAAACCGTCTACGGGAAGTGTATCTTTTTTATTTGAAATATTCTTTCTCGCTGATATGAAAGAGAAGTTCCATATGTTTCGAAAACCGTATCGCAAGTGATGAGTATTGAAGTTTCTGGGTTGTAATACACATGGTCCCTCCGGCAAGCAGTGCTTATAGCTGAGAACATTTGGGATAAGGCAGAATGCATTGTTAAGGCCTTGGGTTCTCGAGAGCAATCTGTGTCCCACAGAGGGAATTGTCCTTCCATCTCACTCTCAACCTCTCTCCTCCCAATTAGAGAGATTTGGATAGGACAGGCTGGCTGGCTGAATTCCTGACACTTGAACAGAGACAGCCAACATGGAAGCTCTGTACCAGACATCTTACCAGGTACACATGTTAGGCTTAACATGATACTGTCAGTAAAGGTGCACTTGACCTGTTCTTCTGTCTCTGTGGAAGGCTACGAATTCCATTGCATAACGTAGCCTACATTGTGTGAACATCTGAAATGTGCTGTGTGTTCAGAATGCCAGTGCAGTATGTTATTGAAGAGTGGAATATTAGAGATCTGACATTGAAGATGTCCCCCAGCCTGAAACTGAGGTGCGGGAGAATAAACACAGACACACACACACATTCTTTCATTCTGTGACATCAGAATTCCCAGTTCAGGGACATGACGTTGTATCAAGCTATGATTGCACGTCTGTCTGTGCAGGAGCTGGTTGGCTTAGTGCTTACAGATCTCATGGAGTAAGTGAGGATACCCATTTCTGTGGTATTGGATCCCACAGAAATTGGGGAGAAAAAGGGGTAAAAAAAAAAGAGCAAGGCAGTTAACTCCTAACACCTGTTCCCCAGGCGCCGATGACGTCGATTAAGGCAGCCCCCCCCGGCACCTCTCTGATTCAGAGGGGTTGGGTTAAATGCGGAAGACACATTTCGATTGAATGCATTCAGTTGTGCAACTGACTAGGTACCTCCCCTTTCCCTTTCATCCAGCAGTGGGTAGAGGGAAGTGTAGAAGGGTTACACCATGTGCACATGCATCATGACATCACCAACAGTTCAGGAGTAAATCAAAGACTGCTATATCTTTGTTAGATACTTCCATTTACAAAATCTGGATCGAGGAACGTATTCACATGAAATCCCCGATTCATATTCTCTCTGGTACCTTACAGGCCTCGTTTCTGCATTTTTCAAAAAAGGGAGTGCGACAAAGATAAAGACCGGGACCAGCGTCCTGTTCCACTGGCCTCAGGCCAGGCTGCTACAGCCTTAACAACCCCCCCACGTCCACCACGCCACGTACTCACACACTAAACCCCACAAAAGTTCAAATTCACCAACCCTCCCAAATACATATCATAGATACATACATTTATACCTGGGACACTAATACCTGAGACACTAATGTGGGTACTAATGTGTGTTTGCATGGCGAGTGAGTGTGATAGTCAGAGTGAGCAGTAGGCTGAAGGTAATTACTGAGAGGCTTTTCTTAGAACCCTCCCTCTCAGAATTTCACCCTCCCAGGAAGCATGCAATAGTTCTAGG
Source organism: Salvelinus fontinalis (assembly GCF_029448725.1). Taxonomy (NCBI): domain Eukaryota; kingdom Metazoa; phylum Chordata; class Actinopteri; order Salmoniformes; family Salmonidae; genus Salvelinus; species Salvelinus fontinalis. The sequence goes on from NC_074682.1 coordinate 11,354,746, forward strand.
AATTAAGTGATTCCCATTCTCCTCCCTCGCTGACTCGCCCACTGACTCAGATTCAGCCTGACACGTTCAATCCAGCCAGCCTGTTCTGCCTCGGAGATCGGCTGGGTACACACCAGTGGAGGAGCTATAGGAGGACGGGCTCATTGTAATGGCTGGAACGGATTAAATGGAACGGTGTCAAACACATCAAATCACGTTTTACTCCGTTCCACTGATTCCATTCCAGCGAATACACTGAGCCCGTCCTCCTATAGCTCCTCCCACCAGCCTCCTCTGGTACGCACTTTAACCGGTGGGGGTCGTTTTCTGTTATAAAGGTAACTTTAGACGTTGATGTTGTGTAACAAACAAGATTTTTTCTGTGGATGTAGGCCTATAAAGCTCATTGTGGCCATTGACCCACCAAAAGAGAACAGGACATTGAAGACAGAAGCAGTATGACTCATGTTGAATATTATTTTTTATAGAAAAAGGGATATATACAGATATGTAAAAAATGACCAAAATAAAACATTGAAAATGCATCTCACTGGAAAACAATTCACTACCACAGCACGAGGGTGGGGAGCATATCCCCCACAGCACGAGGGTGGGGAGCATATCCCCCATAGCACGGGGATACACTACAGTTCGCACCACGTTTTGTTTTCCAGTGAATCTCATGCGGCGGGGTTCGCAGAACTCCACTTCCCCCTCTGAGAAATACAAAAACGAGACACCATTTTCTGAAAGGTTCTTTCCCAGACATGGTCTCATGACCAACCATGTGTCCGATGTGGCTTTATTACTGACCAGTGCAGTAATGTGGTTTCCAGCTGCCAGGGACCAATTTCTGACAGGGCTCCTCGAGATTTAGTTGAACGGTTTAGTTTAATTCAGCTCTGCCCTCCATAGGGGTGTAGATCACAGGACCCTCATACCTGGAAGGGGTAGTCCTGCAGGAAGCGCACCAGTGGGCGTGGCAGAGGCAGTTGGTCAGGACAGTCTGTGCTGCAGTTGATGGTGAGGCGTGCAAGGTGCTGTAGGGAGGGGAAGGCCTGGGGCTTGTGCAGGGCCCGCTTGAGCTTCAGCAGTACTGTGCTCTCCTGAACTGTCCTCTGGGCAGGCTTGCCACCATGAGTTTCCTCCACCTTCCCCTGCTGCACCTTCCTCCCTGGTCCCACATAATACTGCACCATGCTAGGCACATCAGGGAAGGACAGAAGGCTGGGTCGGGCTGGCGAGCTGGAGTCTAGCAGAAACCGGGCTCCACTGTACTGGATGCGTATACTGGTAGGGCCACGGGCAGTCCTAACAGACAGGGTCAGCATGTACAGGGGATGGCTGCTGTCTCGAATCAGAAAGGCCCCTTCTGACGCTGCCTGGAGAGCTGCATGGGCCTGACCTGCTGTGATGGCTCCCCAGTACCAGCCTGCAGAGATGGGTCAAAGGTTATTCACTTATTCAATGGTTTAGATTTGAGTGATAAGCCTGTAGTAAACAGTTGGCTGGATGATTTGAAACGCAATTATGAAAAACATTAAAACAAGAAACAATGATGGGGTTTCAGAGAGCCTGTTGGACTGAGTTCACATTTTTAATATTGCATTTTGCATTACCTGAGGTATCAAGGTAGAATGTGTTGTTGGTGATGGTGCGCAGGTCTTTTGTGGGGTCCCACTGCGGAGAGGTGCTGTGAATGCAGTGAGGGGAGGAGACGCTCCCTGTCCGCATTCCTAGGTGGCCCTCTGTGGGTGTACCAGACAGCAGTGGTCTAGGGCTGTAAACAAGAGACCACAATAATAAGCACGGGACAAGTGTAGGAAACAGTAGGGGGACACTAGTATATCTATCCCGTTTAACCTTCCCTTACATTTCCCACTACTCTGTTATAGGATAGTCCTAACACAAGGATAGTCCTAACACGAGGATAGTCCTAACACGAGGATAGTCCTAACACTAAATGTTTGTTTTTGTATCGCTTTTGCACGCACCAAGTTCATCATTTGGAAATGGTGGCTTTGGAAAACCTCAATTCTCTACATTAAATCTCAGACAGCTGCCTGCCTCCCTCCCTTGAACATTGGCCAGACAAAGAGCCCACACATCAAGCAGTCACAGACTGTGAGTGTGAATTGATTGAGATGCTCCGTAACAGGTGTTAAGACTGTTAAAATTGGTAGTATTATAATATGAATCCCCATATGTACATTTTCAAGCCTACATAAAACAACTTCAAATGAGAATACCACAAATAGCCATGCACACTTTCTAGATGGGTTCTTGAAATGTGGTGGCATTTGCGTCCCTTTGCAACCATAATATATAATATATGCCATTTAGCAGACGCTTTAATCCAAAGCGATTTACAGTCGTGTGCATACATTTTACATATGGGTGGCACAGGGAATCAACCCACAACTCTGGCCTTGCCAACGCCATGCTCTACCAACTGAGCCACACAGGAAAAACACTTTGTATTGTTTATATTGAACTGTTTATCAATGATAAAACATATTGCAAATCCTTAATACTGCAAAACCTTATGTTTATGCATTGTTTAAAGTACTTAGGGTTGGCAAATTGGCTTGTCCCAGTAGTGATGTGTAGAGTTGTAGTGACATGTTTTGGGGATTTCGAGATATCTATCTATTATTTTGAATGCTAGACAGTGAACGGGAGTATTTCATATATTCTACAGATCAATAAAAACAAAGAAGGCTATAAAAATAACAACAACAAAAAAATTATTTACTAGTACAATGTCTGTCCCTCAATATTATGTCATTGGTGTTAGCGCCTTGAACATCACTGATTACCAAGATATACAAGGACCTTGAGCATTCTCTCCAGTGGCAAACTTTTATCCGGGGAGGAGTTTTAGTCCAGTCTCCTTTTCAGCTAATTTATCACCTGATTTACTTAACAAAAGACAGATCTCAATAGGGAGTCCAAGTGTCCTCTGACATGGCACAAGTGGGAGTGGGGGGAAAGGCCGATGACATCAGAAGGCACCTCTTTGTATCTCTTTGAACGGCCTACTCCATGAAGTTTGCAGTTGTGCCTAAAAAAAAACACTATTTTGCTGAAAACATTTGTTTACCCTTAAGTGTGTGTACATTACTGTATTTGTACATGAGACATTGTTTTTCAACAGGAAAATAATCCATAAAAGCTGGGGTGCTTCTTTAATGAAAATATTAGCTCTCACATCCTTTGAGCAGGCCTATGTCATACGTTTGAGGATTTCATAAGTGCTGGTGGGTCTAAATCTAATGTGTTACATGGTGTTCGTCAATTAAATGAAGGGAACTAACATTGTGAGCAAAGTTATTACTAAGATCACTTTAGTAAATGATTTGTAAAGGATTGATAACCTTAGATTTGAGCATTTGAGGCGTCTATTTCAGAAAATACTAATGAATCTAAAATGTTTAATTTGTTCTCATGAGGTTTCCATACAATTGGAAACACATTTTCATGTGAATATTCTAAAATGCGCATAAAGAAAAGATGCGCATTTTCCCAACAGTGGTGTTTCCACCCGAATTCCCGACCCAACAAGGTCGAAAATCTGTCCATGTGTAACCCTAATTGCTTCTGTAAATCGCTCTTGATAAGAGCGTCTGCTAAATGACTCAAATGTAAAAAGCGTTTCTACCGACATTACTCGCATAATTAATTTTACAAACAGAAAAGATCCCACCATGTCAAGCGTATTTTGTTTTGTCGACATTTGGAAAGTTCACCGACACATTTTCTGTTTCCATCTGGCCTATCGTGACATTTGTTATCCAACATGTAGACTACTTTACGCGCATAAAAAGGTTGGATGGAAACATAGTTAGTGTTACCATCATTGGTGTTAATACTCCTACTGTTAAAACAATATTTGAAAACATTAAGCTAACATATTTACAATATTAGTTTATTGAGAATGGGAAAAAGTATCCTACCCAAATATTTTGTTTCTTCAAAAATGCCACCATAATTGAAGAACGACCCACATTAATCGTATTCGACTATATTCTGTATGTTTTCTGTTTTCTAGCCATAAATTATTTTAGATCATATTATGTCGAAGATAAACACTTTTGCCTTTGCCTTTTGGTTTTGAATATCAACATCTAAGCATGGTGTAATTTTCCATCAAACCGGGACAAAATAATGTGAACTTACCCCTGAACACAAAGAATCATGATGGTGAGTCTTCAATATCCCGTACTAGTCTAATTCCACAGCGGTTTAACGAAAATAAGCCGGTCGAAACAAAGGAATGTGTTCATTTTGTTCTGAATGTCCCACGCATCTGTTCAGTGAATAGAGAAGTTGCGTCCGAATATCCCATATGTTAATAGACTGTCTGTAATTAACTAATTCAAAAGCAATATAATAAATGTATAATTGAGACAAAGAGAATACAGAGCAGCAGTGCGATGAGTGTTGCCACTAGAATGGGTTCTACGCGTGTGAAGGAAAGACTGCGGGCTTGGCTTTTAAAATTCGCCAATTCCAAGAATTGTATTCTGAGAACTGTTCAGCACACCCGCGCCTCTGACGTCATGCGGAGCTGCCACCGACCCTGTTATAGTTTGTAAACTCCAATCCAAACCTTCACATTTAATTTTTTGAAATATGTTACAGTGAATGCCAGTGTAAAGAAACAAACAAATTGATCATTCCTAGTGACGAGTCTAAATTCCCCATAGTCATGTCATAGCCTTGCGGTATTGCTGCGCTTGTTGCTCTGCTCTCCCAGGAATCAGACTGCACCTTCCCCCTACTTTCCAAGAATCATGGTGCGCTTATCTCCGCCCACTGGGCCTGCTGCAGCCTGCCCTCTACTCATTCGGAGAATTGAGTAATGGGTATGCGGAACTATTGGGCTGTTTCAAATAATATACAATGCAACAAAAATATAAACGCAACATGCAACAATTTCAATTATTTTACAGATCATATAAGGAAATCAGTCAATTGAAATACATTTATTAAACCCTAATCTATGAATTTCACATGACTGGGAATACAGATATGCATCTGTTGGTCACAGATGCCTTAAAAAATGGAATAACTGGGACCTTTCCAGCCTCCAGGAATTGTGTACAGATCCTTGCGACATGGGGCTGTGCATTATCATGCGGAAACATGAGGTGATGGTGGCGGATGAATGGGATGACAATGGGCCTCAGGATCTCGTCAAGGTATCTCTGTGCATTTAAATTGCCATCGATAAAGTGCAATTGTATTCGTTGCCCGTAACTTACGCCTGCCCATACCATAACCCCACCTCCACCATGAGGCACTCTGTTCACAACGTTGACATCAGCAAACCGCTCTGCCCAGTATAGTTGAAACCGGCATTCATCCATCTATCAATCAATCAATCAATCAAATGTACTTATAAAGCCCTTCTTAAATCAGCTGATGTCACAAAGTGCTGTACAGAAACCCAGCCTAAAACCCCAAACAGCAAGCAATGCAGGTGTAGAAGCACGGTGGCTAGAAAAAACTCCCTAGAAAGGCCAGAACCTAGGAAGAAACCTAGAGAGGAACCAGGCTATGAGGGGTGGCTAGTCCTCTTCTAGCTATGCCGGGTGGAGATTATAACAGAACAAATGTTCATAGATGACCAGCAGGGTCAAAAAATAATAATCACAGTGGTTGTCAAGGGTGCAACAGGTCAGCATCTCAGGAGTAAATGTCAGTTGGATTTTCATAGCCGATCATTCAGAGTATCTCTACCGCTCCTGCTGTCTCTATCCATGAAGAGCACACTTCTCTAGCATGTCAGTGGCCATCAAAGGTGAGCATTTGCCCACTGAAGTCGGTTACAACACCGAACTGCAATCAGATCAAGACCCTGGTGAGGACAACGAGCACACAGATGAGCTTCCATGAGACGGTTTCTGACAGCTTGTGCAGAAATTCTTCGGTTGTGCAAATCCACAGTTCATTCAGCTGTCCAGGTGGCTGGTCTCAGATGATCCCGCAGGTGAAGAAGCCGGATGTGGAGGTCCTGGGCTGGCGTGGTTACACGTGGTCTGCGATTGTGAGGCCGTTTGGACTTACTCCCAAATTCTCCAAAATGACATTGAAGGCAGCTTATGGTAGAACAATTAACATTCAATTCTCTGGCAACAGCTCTGGTGGACATTCCTGCAGTCAGCATGCCAATTGCACGCTCCCTCAAAACCTAGGACATTCTGTGGCATTGTGTTGTGTGACAAAAACTGCACATTTTATAGTGGCCTTTTATTGTCCCCAGCACAAGGTGCACCTGTGTAATGATCATGCTGTTTAATCAGCTTCTTGCCACACCTGTCAGGTGGATGGATTATCTTGGCAAAGGAGAAATTCTTGCTAACAGGGATGTAAACAAATTTCTGGGATCTTTTATTTCAGCTCATGAAACATGGGACTAACACTGAACATGTGTTTCTATTTTTGTTCAGTGTAGATCAGGGATGGGCAACATTGATGGAGGTGGGGGCCACAAGAAATATGAACTCCTCACAAAGGGGCCACAGTGGCTCGTGGGTCTGCATACCAACAGCCGGACCTGATGCACAACCAGATTTTGAAATTGCACCTTGTGTATTCTACTATTTTAACTCTCAACAGCAAGTTCAGACCTCGACTGAGTTCCAAAAAGGTGCCCGCCGTCTGCTGGAAATACAAGAACAAAAACAAAAAACAAATGTGATTTTAGGTTTGCCCTGACATTAATTTGCCACAGTGATTTGGTTGGTTATTTGTTCGGTAGAGTAAGCTTTGAAACAAACTGTTGTAAACGGTCATTTAGTTTTTCTTCCTGCCTGGTCTTACCTAAGGCTTACTAATTGAATCAGGTGTGTTAGAACTGCACTGGAAATGCGTGTCCCCAGGACCAGTGAAGAACAAGGATGTAATGTTAACCAACACTGACGTACGTACCGTGTGTAATCGGTCAATATGTCATCATGTGATATATAGATGTTTGAGTTGCCTTTACCTAACTTGACCTAGTGTAAATGTATAAACAGAGGCTATCAGCAGGTCTTTTCATTTGCGTGCTCTCAAAGGCATGTGTAGCCTACTAATAGGCTACTTGCTAATTCAATTAAGAAGGCATTCATAATAACAGGGAATCTGCTCTGTGGTAATTATGCATGACTGCCTGCACATGTTGATCGCCTCTGCTTATGCTAAAGGATGGCCATTCGCTGCCCCAACAGGCCGGACTAGTGCTGCGGCCTTCAATAGTCTTGTCGGAACACTGCTAGAGACGTGTCCTCCCTGTCCCCTCTGCGTGGCCATAGATGCAACAAGAGGCTATAATGCATCATCGGGCCCATGCAATTTGTGCTGTGTTTTTTTATGACACAACATACAGAAAAAAAACTATATTTTATTTGGAATTCCTCTCATTAGTATCATCTGTTTATAAAAACGTGTTTGATACAAAACATTTAGTGGCAACAGGCAAGGTATGGACAATACATTAGAGAGAAGGGCTTCTCCTGTATGTGATATTAGCAACAGAGAAACTTGGCTGCGGTATCTGTAAGACCACCCACTGGTCTTTAATTACTGTCAGTCCATCTGTCAATCCATCTGTCAGTCCATCTGTGTGTATGTGTAGGATGTTGTGTTTAAGAGTGACACGGAAAGATATTGAGAAAAATCAAGTGAAATCCTTAGTTTTATCCTATAGTTTAGGGTTTTCCAAACTTTTTTACTGGGGAACACCCCCCCTTTCCCCACGCACAAGCAAGCCACATCTATTTCTATGGGCACAAGCAATGTTCATGAAATGTTGTAGGTTTAAAGCTTATTTCCCATAATTCTATACATTTTGTTATGGGGTGCAGAGAAAATGTTGCCATTTTAAAACAAATTCCCTGCAATTCTACACATTCTGCCATTTCTTATGTGTGTTCATGTGATAGTTGAGTGCTTCAAAACATTACAACAAAATCAACAGGCTAGAAAAAACCTAGATAAAAAAAACGTTTGCTGACATGGCCTAGTTGATCTAAGCACTTCTAACAAGGTATACAGTATATCATATGAAAGGTCTGCAAACTGCTGATGCAATATAGAAATTGCACAGTAAGTTTGGAGTAAGTTGAAAGCCGGAGTGAGTTCCCCCTGACGACCCCTCTTCTTCCCCATGCTGACCTTTCGCTCCCCCACAGTTTGGGAGCCACTGCTATAGCTGATGTTCATGAAGAGCACGTACATTATTGACACATTGTTAAAACACAAGCAAAGGCAGGGGGAAATAAAAATGACAGAAATCCCTCCATATTCTTCTCCTTTTCCTTCTTCGTGGCCAAACAAGCTGCCAGAGGATGTGGCAACAGGAGGAGGATTCAGGAAAGGGCTGCCGAGACGACCAAGCTCTGTCCCTCTCTCTAACTTTCCGGCCTGCTCTCCCTAGTCGCTGGGCCCTTGATGAGACGTTTGTTGCCTCTCTTCCCTGCTGGGCCACGAGGCTTGGCGAAGGCCTGCTTGAAGGCCTGCTGCTTAGGATGGACCTCATCATACAGGAACTCCTCTGTCAACTCACCCCCACTGTCAATCTCCATCTGTAAACAGACATAATAACACAGAGTAAATGCACACTTCCACACAGACACAGAGCAGTATTGTAAGAACACAAAGACCCTGTTGTGTGTACAATATGTGCATTTCAGCTGATTACCTTCTTGGCCACCTCCAGATGGTAATCCTTCTCCACCTCATCCAGCAGTCGACTCTTACAACTGGAGTACAGCATCCGCTCCTTAATGCTACAGCTGTACCCTGGCATGGAGTAGATGAACACTGAGAGGAAGAGAAAGAAGGCAAATAAAAGATGGGTCCTTCCACCTCAAAAAGCACAAGAAACAGAGTTGACACCCAATTGTTCTGCTCAGAACGAAATGATAGGAAAATAATTTGGGTTCTAAACCCTGGTTTCAAATGCTAAATATTTTTGTAATTTGTGTCACAAATTCAATGCAAGATGTCACATATATTATAATTTTCACACATTTCCAAATCATGATGTTACTTATAGATTGTTTGGACATGAAGCGCGAAAATGCTATTATAGATACCATTCACCTGCATTGGATTTGTGCCACGAATACTAAAAAGTTTGGATCCCCATTAGCTTTGCAGCTACTCTCCCTGGGATCCACAAAAAACACAAAACAAAAGACTGATACACTGATAGACAAGGACATTCACACAAGGTAAACAAAACCAAAAACATGGGTTGCTGTCATACCTTGTCTATAGACTGCTTACAGGGTAAGGAACCCAATATGTAATCTTGTAATTTGGGTGAACTATCCCTTTAATACCTAATTGCAGGAACAGCACCACCTAGTGGTCAGAACCTGGTAATATCAGGATGTACGATGGAACATACACCTAACAACTTCAATGTCTAATTTCTCTAAACAGGGGAAAAAAGCATTACAAAATTCACTGAGAATACATTACATAGGATGGAAAAACAGTACTCCAAGCCGCAGCTGCATTCTACTTGTCAGACATAGAGAACTGATACTATATACTAAACTCAGCAAAAAAAGAAACGTCCTCTCACTGTCAACTGCGTTTATTTTCAGCAAACTTAACATGTGTAAATATTTGTCTGAACATAACAAAATTCAACAACTGAGACATAAACTGAACAAGTTCTACAGACATGTGACTAACAGAAATGGAATAATGTGTCCCTGAACAAAGGGGGGATCAAAATCAAAAGTAACAGTCAGTATCTGGTGTGGCCACCAGCTGCATAAGTACTGCAGTGCATCTCCTCCTCATGCACCTGCAAGTTCTCTGACATTTATGGGGGGAATTGCCCTAGCCCTAGCCCTCACCCTCCAATCCAACAGGTCCCAGACGTGCTCAATGGGGCATTGTCATGCTGGAGGGTCATGTCAAGATGAGCCTGCAGGAAGGGTACCACATGAAGGAGGAGGATGTCTTCCCTGTAACGCACAGCGTTGAGATTGCCTGCAATGACAACAAGCTCAGTTCGATGATGCTGTGACACGCCGCCCCAGACCATAATAGACCCTCCACCTCCAAATCGATCCCGTTCCAGACTACAGGCCTCGGTATAATGCTCATTCCTTCGACGATAAACGTGAATCCGACCATCACCCCTGGTGATACAAAACCGCGACTTGTCAGTGAAGAGCATCTTTTGCCAGTCCTGTCTGGTCCAGCGACGGTGGGTTTGTGTCCATAGGTGACGTTGTTGCCTGTGATATCTGGTGAGGACCTGCCTTACAACAGGCCTACAAACCCTCAGTCCAGCCTCTCTCAGCCTATTGCGGACAGTCTGAGCACTGATGGAGGGATTGTGCGTTCCTGGTGTAACTCGGGCAGTTATTGTTGCCATCCTGTACCTGTCCCGCAGGTGTGATGTTCGGATGTACCGATCCTGTGCAGGTGTTGTTACACGTGGTCTGCCACTGTGAGGACGATCAGCTGTCCGTCCTGTCTCAGGCGTCTCACAGTATGTACATTGCAATTTATTGCCCTGGCCACATCTGCAGTCCTCATGCCTCCTTGCAGCCTGCCGAAGGCACGTTCACGCAGATGAGCAGGGACCCTGGGCATCTTTGTTTTGGTGTTTTTCAGAATCAGAAGAAAGGCCTCTTTAGTGTCTTAAGTTTTCATAACTGGGACCTCAATCGCCTAACGTCTGTAAGCTGTCAGTGTCTTAACGACCGTTCTACAGGTGCATGTTCATGAATTGTTTATGGTTCATTGAACGAGCATTGGAAACAGTGTTTAAACCCTTTACAATGAAGATCTGTGAAGTTATTTTGGATTTTTACGAATTATCTTTGAAAGACAGGGTCTTGAAAAAGGGATGTGAGTTTAATTGTTGGGGTGGGATTGTCTTGGGGTGTGGTGGGTCTATGGGTGGCTTTTGACCACATCTTTGGATTCCTCATGCTAACTCATTGTTAGAAAAAAGTTGGGTCCAAATCGGATGTTAGGTACTATATTTATTGAATATGATATTAATCTTATGAATTAAAATTGCCAATTTGGGTGCAATCAATTACCGTACCTTAATTTCTCAAAGAACAAACTATATTTCAACAAAATAATGTTGCAGTAATGCTAATCATATCCGTTTCTAACTACAGAAACGATTTCAGAACAATCTGAGATGGTGGGTGTCATGGCTTGCAGAAATGACATGGAACAACCAAGATATATTTTTGCATTCTAATAGGAGATTGGACCAGCTGTAGGATTGGCCCTCATTGATGTGCTCTTTGTCACCTGGAGTTGTTGCATGTCAAATGATCCAGGACAAGGAAAGCAAAGGACAATGCCCAAGGACTAGTCAGCCCTTCCCCCTCTGAGGGGCCAAAATGTATCACTCTGTTACAGTCTCCAGAGGACTGACTATTGAATGTGTGATAGAACAATACTATAGTATCCATGTTTGGTATCTATGTGAAACTTGTCCTCTGAGGATAACTCTGATGCTATCTATATGGATGTATGATCTCTGTGGTTACTTGTATCTGGACAGGGTGAACTCTGAATTACTCTATGCAAAGGCTTTTTATTGTCTTCTCGGGAATTCTGAGTTATTTACGTTGGTCTCATCCCCCACACAAACCTTTAGATGCTGTGACACTCTGTGGACTATTAATTACATGACATTATAATAGTGCACCCTTTTATGTTTATGTAACTGAAGAGAGAGAGAGAGAGAGAGAGAGACAGAGAGAGAGAGAGACAGAGAGAGAGAGAGAGAGAGACAGAGACAGAGACAGAGACAGAGAGAGAGACAGAGAGAGAGACAGAGAGAGAGACAGAGAGAGAGACCGAGAGAGAGACAGAGAGAGAGACAGAGAGAGACAGAGAGAGACAGAGGAATGATCGATAACAGACTGACCAACAGATTCCAGGTAGTCCCCTTCATGAGAGTGTTTATAGAGGAAGAAGTGATATCTGGGTGTATCCGTGGGAACCCTGCAAGGCAGCTCACGGGTCTCTGTCGGGTCGGAATGGACCAGCTCTATAGTCTCTTTCTCTGTGTCCAACTTCTGCAACACACAAATATTACACAGCTAACACTGAGATGACTGTGTATGGCTCAGTCAGTGTGCTTTGGGTCAGAATACATTGGTCAGTCATGGTGAGAATGTAGCCACTAGAGATATCAATAATTTGTATTTGGTTGGCTAATGGCATTTCTATATGGCTCACCAGCTGTATGTAGTTGATGCCTTTCTGTGCGAGTTGTTGTAGAGCCTGTTTGGCTTCCTCCTGCAGTGGGAAAGCAAGGCCCTGCAGTGTTTGGTGCTTATTCTCCACACTGGTCTCTGTTTTCACCTGCAGGGGGCAGCATACACACTAAATAAGACACCCACGTCATTGCTTGAATGAAAATGCAGGGTGATCAAGGTCAGACACAGAATAAAAGACAGTAGTGTTCACATACCTACACAACACATGGGTGTGTAAGGCTCTCTCTCCCCCTCCCCCTCTCTCTCCCCCTCCCCTCTCCCTCTCCCTCTCCCTCCTCCCCCTCTCTCTCTCCCTCCTCCTCCTCTCTCTCTCTCTCCCCCTCTCTCTCCCTCTCTCTCTCTCCCCCTCTCTCTCTCTCTCTCTCTCCCTCCCCCTTCCTCTCTCTCTCCCCCTCTCTCTCTCCCTCCCTCTCACTCTCTCTCTCTCCCCCCCTCTCTCTCCCTCTCTCTCTCCATCTCCCTCCCTCTCTCTCTCTCTCCCCAAAGAGGAGGCTAGAGTTATTAATTCCCCTCAAATAATGTTAACCTTGAATTTGGTTTACAATAATTTTCAAAATTGTTAAAGTTGATACATTCCATTATTTGGGGTGGTGGTATTTAGTATACTAGGATTACCAGTTTGATGTATCCCAGTTGCCAATCATGCAGGGTGACTGTAAAAAGCATGGTCATTATTTAAGGGGAATGTGTGAGCCTCTTAATCTTAACTAGTGGGGGAATTCACCGTTCTGTCCTCAGTTTGTGAAAACACACATGGTCACACAGACACAAGCATGCATGTCATAATAACTCACCTGCTTAACCCTTCCCTAGAAAAGTAACGACAACAAATCGTTAGAAACGGAGACATTGGGTGAATACTGTACACATACACTGTGACTGCAATAAGCTGTGGAGTTGACGACATCACTGTAGGCGATGCTTGTCCCCTCACCTCGTTGATTTTGATTCTCCGCAGCTCCTGTTCAGCAGCTGTGAGTGGGGCAGGGCCGGAGCTGGAGGACACGTGACGCTGGTAGCCCTCGAGACAGATGTCCTCCTAGAGAGAGCAAATAAGAGGTCAGTCATTTAGGGAAGGCTGAGAGCCAACAGTTCTAGCCTCATCATTAGTCACGTGAGACAGAATAACCAAGAGGACGTCAAAGGGGTTTCAAATGACTTCTACTGTACCTCCACTGTGCCAAACATCTCATCCTTCACATGACCACCACCAAACTCTTTCTTCACTGTGGCACGGGTGGCAGCGTACAGCATCTTCTGTCTCACCTGCAGTGGACATCAATGGGTGAATGAGACATGGATCCGTGAAATGTGTTTGCTGTGAACATGAGAGTATGTGTGTTGCACACGTGCAACGTGCACGTACTGGAGATTGGTCCGGAGACCAGGAGATGAAGATCCACTCGTATCCCTGGGCATTCTGGGAGTCGAGGCGGTACAGGATGTAGCAAGGCTCCTGGTCGTCCAGCAGAGGAAGTAGGAAGTGGTCATAGTCCTGGTCCCAGCTCTGTGTCGGCTCTCTGAATGCCCCAAGCACCAGCTGTTCTGAAAAAACAGAGCACACCTCATTACACACCTTGACCCATGCTTCAACCTTTATTATTCAGCTACACACACGTATATATACACACACACACACACACACACACACACACACACGCACGCGCACACGCACGTGCACACGCACGCGCACGCGCACGCGCACGCGCACGCACACACACACACACACACACACACACACACACACACACACACACACACACACACACACACACACGCGCACACCCTTCATCTCTTTCACTTCATGCATTCTTCTGGGGCTCATCTTTCAACCCCTCTCGTGCTTTTTGTCAACACTTTGCTTAAATTAGCCTCAACACCTCAATTAACTATCCATCAGGTATCAAGATCTACTGTATTAATCTCACTGGTGTATGGAGACCAGCCATTGAGTTGAAACTGTCACTGATTGACAGTAGCCTTGCAGTCCTGTCCTTGATGGCAGTTTTAGCAAATCCTCTCTCAATAATGTTTATAACATCTGAAAAGAGTGTCATGAAATGATCCAGGGTCACTTAGTTTGGCATGCACAACGACAGAGGAGCTTCTGTGTTTAAAATGTGATGCGTTGGTGGTATTTACTAGAAATCTTTCACTAATTGCTAGGACTATCAAATGAGGTCACAGACAAGAATGCACACATACACTCACAAAGAATAACGTAACAACATCCAACCACAAACAGATGATCAAAACATGAAGGCAAGTGCACACGTGCCCATTCTTAAACCTGCATACACACATAGACCAAAAGTCCAATGTCCTTGAGGGGTGCAGGGGGATTTCTTGACCATCTATCACTGCAGTTGCTATTCTGAGCCCCAACGCATTCCAACTATCAGCACAGACACATACTTTCCATCAGCCAGTCACACACGCACGTTTTGTTCTTCTATCCTCATGGGGACCTAAAATGTATTTCCATTCAAAATCCTAGTTTCCCTAACCCCTGACCCAAACCCTAAACCCTTATTTTAACCCTAAACTAAAAATACCCTTTGTCCTGGAATTCCTGTAGAATTTTCCTTGTTTTACTATCCTTGTACGGACTTTTGGGGGCTTTAGATTGTAGAACCACCCCCCCCCCCCCCCCCACACACACACACATATTTTGTCATATTGCTGAGAGTTGTCTGAGGATAGTATTGAGTGACCAGCTACTAAGGATCAGTGTTGTAGGACTCGAGATCTCGAGTCCAGTCTCGAGACCACATATTGGGTGTCTCGGGCTTGTCTCAGTGTCGGATACATTTGTACTTGGTCTTAAATCGGTTTCGGACAGTGAGGACACATCATGTCTTCCTGAAACCAGCGGAGAAAAAAACTACATTATTATCTTCCATTCAGTCAGCGCATAAAACTGCTTCGCCAGGCCAAATATATTTATTTATTTATTTACCGTTATTTTACCAGGTAAGTTGACTGAGAACACGTTCTCATTTGCAGCAACGACCTGGGGAATAGTTACAGGGGAGAGGAGGGGGATGAATGAGCCAATTGTAAACTGGGGATTATTAGGTGACCATGATGGTTTGAGGGCCAGATTGGGAATTTAGCCAGGACACCAGGGTTAACACCCCTACTCTTACGATAAGTGCCATGGGATCTTTAATGACCTCAGAGAGTCAGGACACCCGTTTAACGTCCCATCCGAAAGACGGCACCCTACACAGGGCAGTGTCCCCAATCACTGCCCTGGGGCATTGGGATATTTTTTAGACCAGAGGAAAGAGTGCCTCCTACTGGCCCTCCAACACCACTTCCAGCAGCATCTGGTCTCCCATCCAGGGACTGACCAGGACCAACCCTGCTTAGCTTCAGAAGCATGCCAGTAGTGGTATGCAGGGTGGTATGCTGCTGGCATATACACATATACACTTATTGAAAGATTCATCTATTACAGACATGTTTGCGCAGTGGTGAACCTATAGGCCTTCAGTGTGTGACATGTTGGTGATTCTGAAAGGACAGCAACCGTAATACCAGCTCACTCATGTAGGAGAATGCACTTGTTGCAAAACCCAAAGGGCCAGTGGTGTAGTGGAGGGTATAGGCAGGTATACGCTGTATACCCAATTTATTTTCAATGGGCACTTCTTAATCCCTACTGGTGTTTATCAAAGTAGTGTAGTAGAGGCAGTGGCAACCCATCATTCGGGGCAGAGACCCACTTGTTTTGCATGTTATTTTGGCATTAATACGTGTCACATATCAGTTTACAAACAATATAAAAAATGTATTAATAATTGAGCTAATAAGCTTGGTATTTTTTTTGCTTTCTTGAGTAAGGCAGCTCCAAAATGCAGGTGTTTCAGCCTAGCTCAGTGCTTTCTGTAGGGGTGGGGCAGCCAGCGGAAAATACAGAGGGTAGGGGTTGGTGATGTTCTCTAGTTGTGCCGTGATTGGCTCAGTGTTCTGTCACTCATGGGGACACTAATTCACCGCAAAATCTACGGGTAGAGCTAAAAAATTCAAGCCCCCTAGGTGCTACCATAGAGTTACATTAGAAGTGTCCATCCAAGAAGGCTCAAGGTCATTGGCCACAGATAAAATGACGTCAAATCACGTTATATCAACCGTGATTTGATTGGACTGATCATGTCAACATCATATTTTCATAATCTTATCTAGCAAGCTAGCAGTCATCATCATGAATCAAGTTGACAATCTACTGGCAAATCCTTTTCAATCCTAGTCATATGAAGAGAAATAATGAAGAGAAATTAATAATACAACATATCAGTGCTCATTGGCCATTGGACATAAACATTACACAACAAGTTTGAAATCGCAAAATCAACAATGAGTGGTTTGTAAGGAATCAGTGGCTAACTGCAAGCATTGCAAATCAATCACTAGCCTGCTATTCAGTGGAGTGGGTGTGTGGTCCAAGCCTGGGTTTAAGGGTCTCTTTTCCAAACTTAAAAGGATAAAGATTAACATTGGCCATGCTGTCAATCCAGCATGACTTCTGCCACGCTCAAAACAACTGGAAACTTGGAAGTGGGAAATCTCAGACTTCAGTCAGTTCAAGACAACTGAGAACTCTGAAAAAAAATTGCTCTGAATAGGAATATAAGTTTTGAACGGTCATCCAACTCGAAATTGCAAGTCGGGAACCTGGGCCTCTTTCTAGAGCTCTGACCTGAAGATCACCGACGTCATCATGACTCGACCTTGTTTTTTTTCCAAGTTCCCAGTTGAATGCCAGACTTTGATGACAAAGTTTAATGACAAAATTTGCCCACGAAGGACCGCCGCGCCACCTTCCTGCTCAAGTGAGCACAGCACAACAAGGTAAATCCAAAAATGTATTGCATGCTGCTGCATAAATTATGTAATATTCCAAGGAGATATGTATACTGTAGCTAAGAAAGTAATACTAAGTGTATGTTGTGTAGTAAACTGTTAGTAGCCCATGTGCCTCTACCTAATAATCTGGTCCCTTTGCCCCCCTAGCTTACTGTTCTTACTTGGTGGTGCACATGTAGCCTATAGCCTGTTTTAGAGAAATGTAATACTCAAATATATTTATCCTACGGTTCTGACTTGGTGTACAGGGAGAATACTGTAAGAAAGGCCCATGTTTCGAATTCTGTCATTGTACATTTCAAAAGTGCTGAACATATAGTTAAATTGACCAAGTCCATCCTAGCTCGCTCATTAATGTCTTAATCAAAATTACGGATGGCCTCTTATCCACTTGTCGTCCCCTTATGCCATAGTTTGTACATCTCAATTGTCGGTAGAAACCACATTTGTTTAAGCAAGTCAGCCATGTCAGCTATGTTTTTTTAAATGCAGTAAATGAGGTTGAATGAACTGTTTTCGCTGTCAGACAAGGCTCCGCTGATATCCAGGTGTAGCAGTGGTAAATTATTGAGACTGCTGTTGAGACTCTGCTGTTGGGACAGCTTTATGTGTAGGCCCAAACAGTTTGTGGCCACCGTTTGTCACCATTATAATGAATCTATTGTTTAGTGTTGTTGCAATTTTGACAGCCAACTAGCTGAAAAAGTTTGAGAGGGTTTATCTAATGTTCCTTCGTTAGATTTGAGCTCATCTTGCTGATGTTGTTGTTGATGTGCATAACTGAGGCAGAGAGAGCCTACCTTTTCATGGTTGTTTGTTCAATAGGACTGTAAAGTTCCCAAATGTAAGATGTTTATATATTTACAGAAATCCATTCAGGTGTATTTTGTGGCTTTTGGTGAATGTGTTCTAATGATCTAAAGCCATGCTGTTGCAACTACCTGTGAACACACAGTTCAGTTCAAAGTAAATGATGGCAAGCCTACTGTGGCTGTGATTGGCAATAACGCACCGGTCTGTGTAGACTCCGATCCTGGACAAGACATGTTTATATTCGGTTTTATTTACTGCAGTGTCTATTAGTTGTCCAAACGCACGGCCACTTTCCCACTCTACATTGCTATAGAATTTTCACAAATGCCTTAGTATACGTAATTCCCAAACATTCTAAGAATTTATGAAAATGTGAAAATTACCATTTAAGTGGTTGTTTGTTCAGATTTTGTCACATTCTTTCTAGGGGTATATATGAACATATTTTAATCAGATTCATGTTGCTAAAATGCTGTCAGTTTCACTTTAAATGCAACAATATTTCACACACAAGTTATTTTCAAAGAGATGGCTAACAACAGCAAGCGAGCTGCAAAAAAAAAACACAGTTCCACTCACCAGATGATAATCATTTGAAACTTAACTTCTTGTTGAAAGTTATTCTTGAAAAGGGAGAAGCTAACAAATTAGCAACAACATCCTCTTTGATAACACCTGCTGCAGCCGCTGCAAACTAGCTGACAACAAAAGCTAGCTAGCTAGGTAGACTGTGGGAAAACTACTGCTCGCTATTGCGCAGTGACCTGTTGGCCTTCAAGAATATTAGAAGTTTGCATACATTTTTGTAAAAACGGTCCCACACATTAAGTCAAAATGTGATTGGTTGATTCTACTGTCACTCCAAAATGTTGCCCTAATACCTACAGTAGATAAAGATACCTTTATCTACTGTAGCTTCTGATGGCCTAGCCAATGGCTGACTTAGCTAACTAGATTTATCTCCCCAGAGACCAGCAAAGAAAAATCCTGACTGGATATTTTTTTCTCTTCAGTGTTACTGTTTCCTTTCCAAGCACAAATGGAAGAGATTAAATCAGAACACCATTGAAAATAATAATCGAATGATATATTTTTAAACCTTACAGGCTGACTACACCGCTCGCGTCACGTGTGCGAGCGTTGCAAAATAAAATACATTTAGAAATCTATGTTATTCAATTATTGCACCCATACTGCTCGCTCGAGTCAACGAGCATCTGCATTGCCAAGGGCTAAAATAGAAGTCAGTTCTATTTGTGATGCAGATCGCGCTGCAAGTCCTGCCTCTCCCATCTCCTCATTGGTTTATAGAAGCAGGTACCCACGTGCCATCTCCTCATTGGTTATACCCACGTGGGTGACTGAAAGACAAACGAGGTCGGTGGTGGTAATGCAACTAATTTATGAAAGTTGCCAATCGCAATATAAAGTCGAGAAGAAAAAGCCTGGAAGGAGGAGAGATGACTAGAAACGATTAGGTTGACCGTTTTATGTGTGGATTAATTTGGTGGAGTAGAGGACCTTGTGCATTTCAGGTAAAATAACAACTAAATGTTTATATCCCAGGACAAATTAGCTAGTAACAGCAAGCTAGCTAAATAAATTAAATGGCTTCTAAATTGCCATAAATAAATTGCCATAAATGTTTAATGCTTTTCGACCTGTCCAATGTCGTGATCGCGTTTGATGTGGGGGGACAAAATAAATGTATGCACGATGGTGCACAATGGCGCACGCGCGCAGCCGGTTTGAGTTCCGTGTTAGCCCTTCTCTGAAGGCGCAGAAGGCCCATTGTTCCCCACTATGTTTGGGTTAGTAATTTTCCCTCGGCATGCATTTTTTTGAAGAATCCATATGTTGTTCTGAAATGTGAACACATAAATACTGGACATTTTTTACTCTTATTATGGTGATGATTTGACTAAATTACAATCATGGTCTTGAATTGGCCCCATCTCGGTCTTGACTCGGTCTCGGCCCCCTCCGGTCTTGGTCTTGACTCGGTCTTGGCCCCCTCCAGTCTTGGTCTTGACTCGGACTTGATTTGCTCTGGTCTTGGTCTTGAATCGGTCTCGCTTTAGGTGGTCTCGAACACAACACTGCTAAGGATACCAGACTACTGAGAGATCATGTGACCTATGAAACTAGTCAATGAGATAACAGAAACACAAATGACATACTTAGCCAGCGCACAGGGTGACGACAATGTAAGATATTCTCTTTCAACATTGGCATGAAAACATGAGTGAACACCGGGATACAACATGGTACCACTCCATGTATGCCTATCAGCCGATTAGCTCAGTGACAGCCCCAAAGAGCCCAATGACAGCCCCAAAAAGCCCAATAGCCCAGTGACAGCCCCAAAAAGCCCAATAGCCCAGTGACAGCCCCAAAGAGCCCAATAGCCCAGTGACAGCCCCAAAAAGCCCAATAGCCCAGTGACAGCCCCAAAGAGCCTAATAGCCCAGTGACAGCCCTAAAAATCCCAATAGCCCAGTGACAGCCCCAATAAGAACAATAGCCCAGTGACAGCCCCAAAAAGACCAATAGCCCAGTAACAGCCCCAAAAAGCCCAATAGCCCAGTGACAGCCCCAATAAGCCCAATAGCCCAGTAACAGCCCCAAAAAGCAGCAGACAGACAGGAGACCTCTAACAGGATGTAAAAAAACAGTCCAGAAAAGCTTTTAAGACAGTGTCACTGTACCCCTCTTGCATACTGGGCTCCAGAGTGGCACAGCGGTCTAAGGCACTGCATCTCAGTGCAAGAGGCATCACTACAGTCTCTGGTTCAATTCCAGGCTGTATCACATCTGGTCGTGATTGGGAGTACCATATGGCGGCACACACTTATTTTTTATTTATTTTTATTTCACCTTTATATGAAGCAAGTCAGTTAAGAACAAATTCTTATTTACAATGACGGGTTTTAAAGGTGAAATATAAATAAATAAAAAATACTTGCCTGACTGTTGGCCCATAGGCCTCCTGGAAACAGGCCCAGACATCAGAGTCTAGACACAGCCCTTGGACTACTCAGAGACAACCCAAAAAAAGAGCCAGACACCACATCCATATCAGTCAGAAAGTCTCAGATTACTACAATATGACAAATGGCCCAGATAGAGTGTTAGTAGGCCCAGACAAGATGTCCCAAACAAGATGTAAACATCCCAGATGTACATCATGAATTGTCCTGTTGCCTCATGGTCTGTTTCACACATGCACAGTCTGGCACATAGAGTGAATGCCTTTCACACAGCTAATGAACAGCTGCACTAACTATGTGGTACTTCTTATTGGAAAACAAATCATGATGACTAATGAATGTTATATTCATTGATTGCACCTCAGGTGCTGAGGTGCAATCAACAGGTTTTGTCATGGGCACCATTAGACAGTGACTCCATATTTTCCATAACCCTTCCGAATGAGAGTTCAATGTAACTTCATATCTCAACTGGATCATATAAACCTTGACAACATGCCAACCATTACAAAGTTGAGTAAAGCTGTCAGTCTCTCTTGCAATCCCTTTCATCAGACTGAATGCATCATCTGACCAAACACATGTGGCCTCAGTTACCCAACACATTGTGAAATGTTTGTTTTTTGTTCAACTCAATGACATCCCTATTAGCATCATACACACAATCAAGGGACTGAACAGCAGAACAACAAACAACATACCAGGCGGTGTCAGAGGAAGGCCTAAAAAATGGACAAAGCCTTCAGCCACCCAAGCCCAAGACTGTTCACTCTGCTACCATCGGGCATACAGTATCAGAGCATCATCTGTTGGACCAGAAGGTTCCCGAGACAGCTTCTACCCCAAAGCCATTAGACAGCTATATTGTTAATCAAATGGTTACCCGTCTATCTGTATTGACCCTACCTATGCACACTCACAATACTATACACTCGCACACACTACACTGACACTCTCACACAAACTCACACACACACACACACACACACACACACACACACACACACACACACACACACACACACACACACACACACACACACACACACACACACACACACACACACACACACACACACACACACACACGCGCGCGCACACACACGCATACCGACACCGCACACACACACACGCGCGGCTGCTGTTCTTTCTTTCTTTTACTGTTATTAGTATCTATCCTGATGCCTAGTCACTTTACCCTGCCTTCATGTACATATCTACCTCAAATACATTGTACCCCTGCACAGTGATATGGTACTTCCTGTATATAGCTTCATTCTTGTGTATTTTATTGAGTTACTATTTTTAACTCTGCATCATTGGGAAGGGCCTGTAAGTAAGCCTTTCACGGTAAAGTCTACACCTGTTGTATTCGGCGCATGTGACAAATAAAATTTGATTCGATTTTTGGGTTAACTCTCACACACACCTTCACAAATACACACATCCTAATACAAACACACAGTTAGAACAATTGAATCACATAATAGGTGAAATAATTAAAGTTATCAATTTAATATACATCTTATGTCAACTCTGCCTGACCAAGATCCCACCTGTCCTGCCAAGATCCCTCCTGTCCTGCCAAGATCCCTCCCTCCCGCCCCTGCCTCCTGACCCAACCACTGTCCCCTGGGTTACTCACCGTCCTGGATCCGCACCTGGATGAGGCGGACAGCTCCACCCCTTGCTCTGGCCAAGAACTCCCTTAGTTCCGGCGTCACAACAAGAACCAGAAACATTGTGGGTCAGCAAGAAGTCTGTCCCACCCTCCGGGTGCTGTAGGGGGGAGGGGTTGAGAGACAGAGACAGTAGAGCCAAGCCAAGTCCCAGAGCGGACGGTGGAGATTCAGCCCAGACAAAGAGAGACACAATGGGATAACCTGTGGCAATAAAAGCGCTGATAAAGCCTGTGTGACGAAACACTGGTCTAAGTGTCTGAAATCGCTGCGTGAGTGTATGAGGTCTTTGAGTGAGTGGGACAGTTTGAGAGGGGGACACAGCTCGAGTAACTGGGGCAGGATCATGTGCGTTCAGAGAGGGAACCTGATCCCCTCTCTCCCAAATTTAGCTGCCACTGACTGTCCAGCCTTGGGTGTCCGCCTCCCCACCCCCACCCCCACCCCACCATGGTCTGCTTGAGAGACAAAAAAGTGACACGAAAACCTTATAATCACACTCACCTGAGCCCCTGACCCAGTGACATTTCTGTTAAAGGGTTTTCAACTATATTTAAATGTGATTTGGTGCACTGGAGAGAAGTGGTTGGAGGACTGAGGATTCCCATGACAAAGACCGACAAAGATATGTCTTTGGTAGACATGTATGGTATGTTTATGGCACACTGTCACAAGGGAACATTTGTGTTAATGCACAGTTAACACCAATGAAGAATAACAATGGTCCAAGTATTGAATATAACGGCACACCCGTTAATTATATTTCCCGGTGATTGAACTTAATGCCCTCCTTTTGTAACACTGATTTCTATTATTACCTAGAAAACCATTTCCAAAGCCTTTGGGCCAACCCAAGTATGTTCAGTTTATCTAAGAGAATGAGATACCAACTAGACCAAAGGCCTTGGTCAAATCAATGAATATGACCCCTGTGACATAAACAGCTGTGCTAAGTTCAGCTGCGGCAGGCCATTCCCTGGTGCGTGGTTGTCCAATACCGAAAGGAATTCAGATCATAAAAGAATCCCATGAATATTAACAGCATTCTATCACAGTTTATTTGCTAATGTATGTCCAGGATCCATGTTTTTTTTTTAATTGTTTAAACCAGATCAAAATGATCATGTGTTGAGTGAAATCCTGTTCATCAATTGGAAACGTTATGGCTGTCTTTCTTCTGGACACCTCAGCTCATGGATGGACCTATGAACGTCACAGTGTGTTCCGGCCATTTGAGTGTTAGTCTCTCCTGAGACACCTGCATTTACTCTCCACAGTGGTTTTATGCATGTCACTAGTTACTGTTTTTTAAGCTCACCTTTTATAGAAGATGTCAAAGTGTGTGTTCTACTGAAAAGCTACACTGAATGGATTATCAGAAAATAAAAAGCCCCCTTGCATTTAATTATGTTATGTTTAACTGTGAAAGTGAAACTGTTATGTGAGTTTCTGATACAGGTGTTGTCAGACTCATGAGGTGCAATCAAGTCAGGTTTTGTATCGAGTATCGTTAGACAGTTTGGATTGAACTGTACACTGAATGTAAAAAACATTAGGAACACCTTCCTAATATTTAGTTGCAGCCCCTTTTGCCCTCACAACAGCCTCATTTCATCGAGGCATGGACTCTACAAGGTGTCGAAAGCGTTCCACAGGGATGCTGGCCAATGTTGGCTCCAATGCTTCCCACAGTTGTGTGAAGTCGGCTGGATGTCCTTTGGGTGGTGGACCATTATTGATACACATGCGAAACTGTTTTAGCATGAAAAACCCAGCAGCATTGCAGTTCTTGAGACTGAAACCAGTGCGCCTGGCACCTACTACCTTACCTCGTACAAAGGTACTTAAATATTTTCTTGCTCAATCACCCTCAATGGCACACATACACAATCCATGTCTCAAAAATATTTTTTTCACCTGTCTCCTTCCCTTCATCTACACTGATTGACATGGATTTAACAGGTGACATCAATAAGGGATCATAGCTTTCACCTGGCCAGTCTGTCATGGAAAGAGCAGGTTTTCATAATATTTTGTACATTGTGTACATCCTCTTCTACTCACGTCTCTTGAATGGGCCAGGAAGGATTTTGTTTTTGAATGACAGTTTCTTTTGTGTGGACTGTCAAAATCAAACCAAAGTATATAAGAGCATTGTTGTAATAGAACCCACTGTACAAAACATTTTGGTAACAGTATATTTTTTTAATAGAAACATTGAGATCATGTATTTTATGGCTTGTTAAAAAAAAAGTGGAATTTAAGTAATTAGTTCAATAATGAAGAATATACATTATCTTTTTGTGAAAAGAACTTGGTTGTAGTGCACTGTGTTCTCACCACAAGTAGTTGAGAAAATTCTAAGTGGGGACACAGTAATTAGAACAATACTAGAACACAATTTTAATTCAATGTTCTGAAAAACTGGCCTGCAGTTAGAAACCATTTCAAGAACCCTACATTCCAATTCCCTGAAACGTCTCATAATACCATTACCACATCTGTGATGTCAAACCACAGCTTTCAGAGCATCGCCAATTGACATTGTTCAAAGGTAGACATGCTCCTTTCCAAGACGAGTGATAATGCAGTCTAATGTAAATCTTGTGTTTAAAAAAAAAAATCACCACTAGAAAGGTTGAGTTTCTCAGTGGGCACATGGATACTCTTATCTCATCTTTGGCCCAGTGGCCTTACTTCAGGGGCTTTCAGTAGACTTTTATGACTTGGTGGGTTAATCATTCCCATGTCCCTGCTTGCTTTGTCATACTTCCATAACTTCAGTAATGTGCACCGCCCTTTGAGTGTTTGTGCAGGTATGGAGGGAGGGGCTATTGAATAATATGTGAACCTTAGATTGTTTACCCAAAGGGCAGATTGTGCCAGAGGTAAAGCATTCATACACAACACTTCACCAGCTGAGCACACCCTCCTGTAGATATTAACCCAACAGTTGATAGTCTACAGACATACACACTTCCCTCCAGGTAGCCTAGCGGTTAAGAGTATTGGGTTAATAACATAAAAGTCACCGGCTCAAATCTCCAAGCCGGCAAGGTAGAAAAATCTGCTGTTTTACCCTTGAGCAAGACATTTAATGCCCAACAACTGCTCGCCGGGCACCGATGTCGTGGACTTCAATTAAGGCAGCCCCCTGTACCTTTAGCGCAATTGACTAGGTATAGTATTCCATTAGAAATGTACTGCGCTAGTACATTATACCACCAACTGTGCTAATGATGTGTTGTTCACCGACAGTGTATAGGTAGAAGTAATCTTGGTTAACCCAGAACTAAAGTCTCACGGAATTGGTCAGCTGCTCAATTAAGTTCTGGGTCCATACATGTTAAGGGATTCATGAAACTCTAGAACGAGGAGCGGAACTGAACCGAGGCGCTCCACCCCCTCTCTGCAAGTAATGGGCCGAATGTTCCACCCCCTTCAGAAGATGAGAACACCTGTGAAATCATGATTTGTCCAAATAACCAGTGACGAAAAACCCAAACATAAAAATGTTACGAAAAACTAGTGCTGCTCAAATCCTATGCATCCCATTCAGTCCCAACAGATTGTCTCAGTTTACATGCACAATCTTTCCACGTGAGATTAAGGTAGAACCTCTGTTTAGGAACATGAACGGACACACATTTCACCATTCATTCACACACACAGACAGACACTTGTTAGAAAATGAAAACATATTTAATGTTACACGTATAAAAGAACAGAAAATCAGACCATTTATATACCTGAAGTCCTACATATTTACAATCAACTTGATTTACCACACACGCCATAGAAATATTGTCCTAGAACTGGATGTGCTGACACCTGCTGGTTTTAAACGGGATCTCACTTCGCCTGTGGCCTCCATCAGTGACCCACTCAGAGCGTTTCTCTCTCAATCAATCGTCAATGGTGGGCAGCCAGAATGCCTGCAGAGGACAAAACAGACTTACTGAGCATTCATGTACTATATGTGAAATTGGTGTGCATTCAACCCAAGTAATCTTACCATGTTTGAACAAGCACTAGCAAAAGTCATGAATTTGGGGTTGAACTGAAGGCAGGTGACAGGACCCGTGTGCTTCCCATCCAGAACAGCCACCTTCATCCCACTCTCTGCATTCCAAACATGGACCTTCCCATCCTCAGAGCCTGAGAAACAACCAACCGTCAGACCACAGAAAAACCAGAGGGAGCAGAACTAGACTGTTTTTAGGTTAGGTTTAATTTGCAGTTTCAAATAACTAACAAACAATACTGTGGTAGAATGGGAAGACAATTGGAACTGTCCCGTCTTACTTTACAGAACATAGAGCCTGTCACCTCACCTACCCAGTCTGTGTGGACTTACCAATCATAATGAACTGAGAATCAGGAGTGAAGGAGGCCTCCAGCGTCACAGCTTTGCTGTTGTTGTAGCCCTACAGGACAGAGAGCTTCTATAAATATAGGCTGGTCATCTCTCTTGTATTGCATGACAATATCCATTTACTAATAAACATTTACGCCTCGTACAACTTGCTGTTGGTGTTAAATCTATATCAAGAGTATCCAACAGTGTCAGTCATGATTTTAAGTGTCTATAAATGTGTATGATCTCGCACCCCAAACGAATGCATCACAGCTCCCTTGAAGGCGTCGAGGAGGCGGAGAGCACCCCCATTGGTTGAGACAAGGATGAGCTTCCCATCGTTGCTGAACTTGAGTCCTGTCCACTCACACGTACGGTCGTACTGTAGCTTGAAGGTAGCAAAAGGACCCTATTGAGAAGCAAACAAAACAAAAACGCTCTGAAGACAGCCATCTACCACTGGCCCCCAACCCGAAGCTTTAAATACAAACAACCAACACAAACACACAGAAATAGAACACACAAAACAGAGAATACGCCACCATCTGTACCACATCATACATCCTTTCCTAAAAACTCCAAATAGTTATAGTCCTGAAATGACTAACCTTGTCAAAGGACCGCAGGTCGTACAGTTTGACCATCTCCGAGTTCACGCCAGCAGCAAAGATCAGACCCTCCGGATCAAATGAGCAAACTGGCTTCCCCTGTAGGTGCATCAGGCCCTGGTAGTGTTATGGAGAGAAAGAGAGAGGAAAGGCACATTTAATCCAGCACAATTAGAGTCTATCTAGAGTAAACTGATCTGCAATGTCAAGGAGAATTAGAGAAGGGAAGCAACCTGGCAGTTTGGAGACCGCAGATCCCATAGCCGGATTGTCTTGTCTAAAGATCCTGAGATAAACGTGTCATCCACAGGGGACATGGAGAGAGACGTCACTCTGAAACAACATTCAAGTTAAAGGTACAGAAACATCTACCATGATGAAATTAACACCTAATAATTATATATAAAAAATAAATGGCTATACAAACAATCGTTAAGTAATAGTACAGTAATGCAGCCTAAACTATCCCTCAGCCCATTGGGTCTTTCTGCTTCAGTCCCCACCTTTTGTTGTGTCCAGGAAAGTACCGGATGTACTTGTTGTCATGGAGGGAGAGGTACCGAATAGTGTCTGCAATGATCACAACAGTTACGGGTTATGGGCAGAAGACAAGACAGCATGGCATTTCAATTAATCACCACACCACTAAAGAGCAAGTAGAGCTACCGATCCTGGAGACAATTGGCACTGGGCAGGTTGGATGAGTGGGCTCCACCCTAGGCAAGGCAGTGGCTTGTACAGTTAGCTCCTGTATTGGGCAGAATCACAGACCCTCAAACTGTACAAACAACTACCTCAGACCAGGGTGAGCTTGGCCGAGCGCCTCAGGCGGAGGTCAACACGGTCAGGCTGTCGGGAAATCCATGAGAACAATCTTCAGCATGAACACAATAAGTAACTCCTAAAAGACGCAAGACAATAATTACATGGACAACTGCTTATTTAAAAGAGCCTGATTACAAATCTCCTCTCCGCACTAACATACCATCAATTTTGTTGGAGCTGTAGACCACAGTGTTGGCTGCATGTGTGTATCTAATCAGATCCACTCCATACTTCTTACTATAGAGGGTCCGCTTGGGTCTGGACCAGCACAGGATGGAGAAAGAAACAAAATAACAACATTAGATTGCTGGCACAGAAACTTCTAGTAAAGCCAATGTACGTCTTAAAATCCCCATAACATAAAGGTATGAAAAAGGGTCAGTGAAAGGGGATTCCTAGTCAGTTGCGCAACTGAATGCATTCAACCGAAATGTGTCTTCCGCATTTAACCCAACCCCTCAATCAGACAATCTTAATAAGCGGGTAACAATTGCCACAAATATCTGGACTAACACGTTTTTTTTTTTTGTTGTTTACGTCGACTACGGACACAATAATACACCTAACACGCTTGTGTGAAAATTAGATAAAATACAAGTCATAGTTTTGTTACCGATCTACCAAGCCAGACATAAATCCTCTCAAACTCTACTAGTTTCTGAACTCGAGCCCGAGGATTGTGCATTACGCAGTAGGCCTCACTACAACTAGCGGAACAGATGTTAACTACAGCACATAGGTCGGCCTACCGTAATAACATGCAGTGCGGCAAAATCAGTCGATTTAAATTCATTTCATGTATGTCTTACTTTCCCTCCTGGCAGTCGTATAAAACTAGGGAGTCGTCGTCGCTGCTAGAAATGATGGTTTCGCCGTTTGAGCTGAAATCAAAACAATTGATTTTGTCTGAATTTTCCCGGAAAACCTTTGCAACCCTGAAGCTCCGCAGCACATTGTCCGTCAGCTTCATGATGGCCTCTTTGCTTGAGGGGGCGCAGACCCTCGTTTTTTACTGAATGTAATATTTGAGAATCTATTTCAGTGCTTTTTAAAATACAATCGTTACTATTATGTAAATAGAACTTAACGTTTCAAAAATTTTAAAGAAAGCCCGCCTGGGATACTCGTCCGAGTCATGGAAAAGCACCGCCTTCGACACGTCGGCCTCGCGCAAATTCCACAAACACGCGCATCAATAACTCTCGCGATACATACAACAACTATCGCGGTAGTCAGTTCATGTTTCGCGCACAACCAATCGCTAGTCTGGACAAGAAAAGAGCACAGAAAAAAAAAAGCGAGCAGATAAATATTTTTAAATACACATATTGACAATAATTGTAACTAACTTATCCGACATACAATAACCCGTGCGGTGCCTGTCAAATCAAGAATAAATGAAGTAACAATGCAGGTGAGTTTGCAGTCATTGCTTTCGGAAAATGATTGCAACCCTTCTTTTTCGCAACTTTCGAAAGGGAGTTACACGCACTCATAGCTCTGTATAATATTGTACGTTTCCTTGAATTTGTTCTGGACCTGGGCATCCGATTGGTTCCTTCATGAACACCACCCCCTTGAGCATCTCATTGGTTCCTGCATGAACATTGTAGTCAGCTCAGCTTTCCCCATTGAGATTGTCTCTGTGCCTCGATCTAGGTCGAAACTTAAAATGGCTGTGTTCGTTTTAGCAATCTCACTGGAATAAAGACCATTCCTGTCGTTATTGAAAGAGATTGTGATAATATCTCAAAAACAGGACTACTTAAATGTTAGATCCCTCACTTCCAAGGCAGTCATAGTCAATTAACTAATCACTGATCATAACCTTGATGTGATTGGCCTGACTGAAACATGGCTCAAGCCTGATTCATTTGCTGTGTTAAATGAGGCCTCTCCTCCTGGTTACACTAGTGACCATATCTCCCCAGCACCCTGCAAAGGCGGAACATTTACGACAGCAAATGTAAATTTACAACAAAAAATTACTGTGTTTGTGTCTTTTAAAAGCTTCTAGTCATGAAATCTATGCTGCCTACTCAATCACTTTTTATAGCTACGGTTCAAATCAAATTTGATTTGTCACATGCCCCAAATACAACAAGTGTAGACCTTACCGTGAAATGCTTACTTAAATGCACTGTTGGTTAAGGGCTTGTAAGAAAATATGTACTAAATAAACAGTAAGTTTACAGGCCTCCTGGGCCATATACAGCATTCCTCACGGAGTTCCCTGAATTCCTATCAGACCTTGTAGTCATGGCATATAACTCACATTTTTGGTGACTTCAATAGTCACACTGAAAAGTCCACAGACCCACTCCAAAAGGCTTTTGAAGCTATCATCGTCTCAGTGGGTATTGTTCAATATGTCTCCGGACCTACGCATTGTCACAGTCACACCCTGGATCTAGTTTTGTCCCGTGGAATAAATATTGTGGATCTAAGTGTTTTTCCTCATAATCCTGGACAATCCTGGCCACCATTTTATTACATTTGCAATCGCAACAAATAATCTGCTCAGACCCCAACCAAGGTTTATCAAAATCTGCACTTATAAATTCTCAAGACAACTCAAAGATTTCTAGATGCCCTTCCAGACTCCCTCCACCTACCCAAGGCCATCGCAGTACAAAAATCAGTTAACCAAATAAACGAGGATCACTTAAATATGAACTCACTCATAAAAACAGCAGCTCTTTGCTGTATTCGTTGACAGTCTCTCTCCAGCAATGGTTTTAAATGTTTTGAAATCTCACAGTATCAACTTTGTTGTAGCTTTCTTTTATGCCTGCTACGTTACTGCAGACACAGTCATCTGAGCCATCCGATTGGCCAACGGTAAGCCTATAGTGCACTTGATTTGCTCTCCGGGCCCACCGGGAAGGCAGAGTATGTACCTTCAGACACATTATATAGTACAAAATGACAACAGTTTGCCTACCTGACACGCAGGGCAGCTGAATCGGGTGCACCTACCACAATAGCCCGAGACAAAAAATAAATAAAATAGGAACACAAGGCTTTATCGTAGTTTTGTTTTACAGAAATGTTTGGCGATTGACTAGGAATGCCTTGGCGATCGACCAGTCCCAGTTAGTGACCACTGCTCTAGAAAGTTGTGTGAAGTTCAACCTTGTGCTTCTCTCTGTAGGCTGATATTTCTGCGTGTCAGTCCCGAGGGAGCTGCGCGGCAGTCTCTGGGCTACTTCACGGGCACCGTTTAGAGGGAACATTGTTGGCCACCCCTCAGAGCCTGGTTCCTCTCTAGGTTTCTTTTTGGGTTCCTGCCATTCTTGAGTTTTCCTAGCCACCGTGCTTCGACATCTGCATCAAATCAAATTTTATTGGTCACATACACATATTTAGCAGATGTTGTTGCGTGTGTAGCGAAATGCTTGTGTTCCTAGCTCCAACAGCGCTGTAGTATCTAATAGTGGAGCAGTATCTAAAAACGATTCTCGACAATATACACATCTAAGTATGAGAATGGAATTAAGAAATATTAAAATTAGATTGAGCAATGTCAGGGGGACATTGACTACAATACAGTCGAATAGAATACAGTATATACAGTTGAAGTTTGAAGTTACATACACTTAGGTTGGAGTCATTAAAACTCGTTTTTCAACCACTCCACAAATTACTTGTTAACAAACTATAGTTTTGGCAAGTCGGTTAGGACATCTACTTTGTGCATGACACAAGTAATTTTTCCAACAATTGTTTACAAACAGATTATTTCACTTATAATTCAATGCATCACAATTCCAGTGGGGTAGAAGTTTACATACACTAAGTTGACTGACTGTGCCTTTAAACAGCTTGGAAAATTACAGAAATTATATCATGGCTTTAGAAGCTGCTGTTAGGCTAATTGGCATCATTTGAGTCAACTGGAGGTGTACCTGTGGCTGTATTTCAAGGCCTACCTTCAAACTCAGTGCCTCTTTGCTTGACATCATGGGAAAATCAAAAGAAATCTGTCAAGACCTCAGAAAAAAAATTGTAGACCTCCACAAGTCTGGTTGATCCTTGCGAGCAATTTCCAAACACCTGAAGGTACCACGTTCATCTGTACAAACAATAGTACGCAAGTATAAACACCATGGGACCACGCAGCCGTTATACCGCTCAGGAAGGAGACACGTTCTGTCTCCGAGATATGAGCGTACTTTGGTGCGAAAAGTGCAAATCAATCCCAGAACAACAGCAAAGGACCTTGTGAGATGCTGGAGGAAACAGGTACAAAAGTATCTATATCCACAGTAAAACAAGTCCTATATCGTCATAACCTGAAAGACCGCTCAGCAAGGAAGAAGCCGCTGCTCCAAACCGCCATAAAAAAGCCAGACTACGGTTTGCAACTGCACATGGGGACAAAGATCGTACTTTTTGGAGAAATGTCCTCAGGTCTGATGAAACAAAAATAGAACTGTTTGGCCATAATGACCATCGTTATGTTTGGAGGAAAAAGGGGAATGCTTGCAAGCCGAAGAACACCATCCCAACCGTGAAGCATGGGGGTGGGAGCATCATGTTGTGGGGGTGCTTTGCTGCAGGAGGGACTGGTGCACTTCACAAAATAGATGGCATCATGAGGTAGGAAAATTATGTGGATATATTGAAGCAACATCTCAAGACATCAGTCAGGAAGTTAAAACTTGGTCTCAAATGGGTTTTCCAAATGGACAATGACCCCAAGCATACTTCCAAAGTTGTGGGAAAATGGCTTAAGGAAACAAAGTCAAGGTATTGGAGTGGCCATCACAAAGCCCTGATCTCAATCCTATAGAAAATTTGTGGGCAGAACTGAAAAAGCATGTGCGAGCAAGCCTGACTCAGTTACACCAGCTCTGTCAGGAGGAATGGGCCAAAATTCACCCAACTTATTGTGGGAAGCTTGTGGAACGCTACCCGAAACGTTTGACCCAAGTTAAACAATTTAAAGGCAATGCTACCAAATACTAATTGAGTGTATGTAAACTTCTGACCCACTGGGAATGTGATGAAAGAAATAAAAGCTGAAAAATCATTCTCTCTACTATTATTTTGACATTTCACATTATTAAAATACTGAACTAAAACAGGGAATATTTACTAGGATTAAATGTCAGGAATTGTGAAAAACTGAGATTAAATGTATTTGGCTAAGGTGTATGTAAACTTCCGACTTCAACTGTACATATGAGATGAGTAAAGCAGTATGTAAACATTATTAATGTGACTAGTGCTCCATTATTATAGTTTCCAGTGATTCCAAGTTATGTATAAAGGGCAGCAGCCTCCAAAGAGCAGTGTTACGTGACTGGGTGGAAGCCGGCTAGTGATGGCTATGTAACAGTCTGATGACCTTAAGATCATCTCGGTCCCAGCTTTGATGCATCTGTAGCCTCTCGGTCCCAGCTTTGATGCATCTGTACTGACCTCGCCTTCTGGTTGATAGCGGGGTGAACAAGCCGTGGCTCGGGTGGTTGATGTCCTTGATAATCTTTTTGGCTTTCCTGTGACAGCGGGTGCTGTAGGTGTCCTGGAGGGCAGGTAGTTTGCAGCTTTCCACCTTCTCCACTGCAGTCCCGTCAATGTAAATAGGGGTGTGCTCCCTCTGCTGTTTCCTGAAGTTCACGATCAGCTCCTTTGTTTTGTTGAGTGAGAGGTTATTTTTCTGCCACCACTCTCCCAGTGTCCTCACCTCCTCCCTGTAGGCTGTCTCGTCATTGTTGGTAATCAGGCCTACTAATGTTGTTGTCTGCAAACTTGATTGAGTTGGAGGCGTGCGTGGCCAAGCAGTCATGGGTGAACAGGGAGTACAGGAGGGGGCTGAGCACACACCCTTGTGGGGCCCGTGTTGAGGATTAGCAAAGTGGAGATGTTGTTTCTACCTTCACCATCTGGGGGCGGCCCGTCAGGAAGTCCAGGACCCAGTTGCACAGGGCGGGGTTCAGACTCAGGACACCTAGCTTAATGATGAGCTTGGAGGGTACTATGAGGTTGAATGCTGAGCTATAATCAATGAACAGCATTCTTACATAGGTATTCCTCTTGTCCAAATGGGATAGGGCATTGTGCAGTGTGATGGCATCATCTGTGGATCTATTGGGGCGATAAGCAAATTGAAGTGGGTCTAGGGTGTCAAGGTAAGGTAGAGGTGATCCTTAACTAGCCTCTCATGATGACAGAAGTGAGTGCTATGGGGCAATAGTCATTTTGTACAGTTACCTTTGCTTTCTTGAGTACAGGAACAATGGTGGACATCTTGAAGCAAGTGGGACAGCAGACTGGGATAGGGAGAGATTGTATATGTCCGTAAACACTCCAGCCAGCTGGTCTGCGCATGCTCTTAGGACATGGCTAGGGATGCGGTCTGGGCCGGCAGCCTTGCAAGGGTTAACACGCTTAAATGTCTTACTCACGTTGGCCATGGAGAAGGAGAGGCATGAATGATTCATGGGGTAGGCCCCCCTAGATGTTTAGAGAATTATTTGTGTATAATTGAAAAAATGTAGACAAAAAAAAATCTGATAAATTAAACGTATAACCATAATCAGATCAGGATTCTCTACACAACCATCCCGTTTCGGGAGGAGAAGGATGGATGGTAAGTCAGTGCAGACGGCCTGCCGAACTGAGTAGCCTAGCTAGCCAATATAGCTAGCTTGATAGCTTGCTAGCTACAAGTAGCTGCCTACCGTGGACTCACTCGGCTCGGTCAGAGCAGTAATTATTAACATGATGATGATGAGCTACCACTACCAGTTATGGCTAGCTAATTAGCTATTATTTAGATATAACTATTCCCCAATATTTGTGTGATATTTGTTAGCTAGCTAGACTAAAATGTAACACCTAACCTAATGTAGCCTACCTATCCATACTGTAGATGCTACTACTACTACTGCTGTAGACAACGATCCCAACGTGTGTTTACTATATGAAGTTGAAACAGCGGAACCTTGGAGGTGAGGCAGTTTTGTAGCAGCAGCAGCATAACTAGACCATTTTTAAATTGTAAAGTTAGGCACATGATGACTTAGAATACGTATTTAAGTGTGTATTTGATATGTATACTATTAAGTTTTCTTTCAGTAGTAGATTTTTAGTATGGTAACCTTTGTAGGAGCGAACATTAAACCTAAAATTCCCTTTGTTTACTCACTTCCTAGTACCTAGAGAGCCCCAGGTAGGCAGAATCTCAGTGAAAAGCTGTCAGACAGACTCTGATGTAGAGAGCAGGGAGGAGGAAGAAGAGTTAAAGAGTAGCAGCAGTGCCAGTGAAGGAGTGACAGAGATTGAACAAGTAATAAGGGAAAAGAAGAGTATGGACAGATTCAAAGGGAGGAAGCTGAGGTTTTAGATGATCCAGTACTGTGGCCAGAGAAAGTACAAGACCATAAAAGAGAAGCTATTGTTCGCAGACTAGCCAACAGGTGTGGTGAGGAGACAGAACTGTATAAAATCATGCCCCCAGACTCAGAAGGCAAACCATTCCCCAATTTACAGTACAGTAAGTCAGCAAACGGAAGAGAAAAGGTACAGAGAATGGGTTATTTATAGTAAGAGTGTAAAGGCATTATATTGCATTCCATGTGTTCTTTTTTTCTCATGAGCAAAGTAAACCATCACCCAGTTCTCTGAATAGTAAGGATGGCTATAAGTTATCAGTGAAATGGCCGGAGAATGTATGACAAACTACCAGAGTTTGAGGATGGTGTCTCACAAGAACTGTTACTGGAAATTGAAAATTCTGCAGCATACCATGACAACAGCTACAGGTATAGAGAGTCAGCTGCAGAAACAAATCCAGTCAGAAATGTATAAAAACAGAGCACTTGGAGAAAGGATTTTGGATATGACACTGTACATAGCATCTAGGAATCTGCCATTCTGGGGGAAAATCACTTAATCTTGATGATGTGCATGATGGACATTACCTACTGTAGGCTTACTTGACCTGTTGTCAAATTATGACCCGCTATTACGTGAGCACTTACAGAAAGTCAGCGACAAAAAGAAAGGAGCACGACTGACTCATTACCTCAGCCCTGAGAGACAAAACGAGTGCATAGGAATATGTGGTCAAAGGGTGTTGAAAACAGTACTTATGAAAGAGAAGATGTAATCTATTACTCGGTTATATGTGATGCAACACGAGACATTTCCCATACTGAGCAAAATGTATTATTGGTGAGATATGTACACAAAGATAAAGTTCAGGGAACAGGTAAATGGGAAATAATTGAACGTTTTCTTGAATTTAAATACTTTGCTAGAAAGACAGGCAGTGAAATTTCTGAAATTATTGAGTGCATTGGAAGGGCATGGTATTGACGTGGTCAAGGCTATGATAACGGTGCAAATATGTCAGGGAAAGTGAAGGGAGTTCAAGCACACGTACTGCAAAAGAATCCACTGGCCACATACTCACCTTGTGCCTCCCATACTCTTAATATTGTGGGTGTACATGCAGCACAGTCGTGCCAAGAAGTATCAAACTTTTTGGGCTGTGTGAATCGTCTTTACAATCTGTTCAGTGCCAGCCCAGAGCGATGGGCCATTCAAGGAAAAGACTGGCTGCTGTCTTAACCTCCTTTCAGACACACGATGGAGTGTGCGTATTGCTGTGGTCCAACCAGTGGCAACTCATTTACCGTCTATCATCAAGGCCCTAGACATGCTTCTTGCTACCTGCAGCCTGACAAACCAAGTCAAATCTGAGGCAAAAGGTCTAAAAAGCTACTTCATGTCTTTCAAGGCAATCTTCCTGCTCACTTTCTGGGTAAAAGTTTTGCAGAGTATTGAGAATAGAAGCCTAATTCTTCAGTCAGGAACAATTTCTCTGGATATGGAAGCAGCTTACATTAAGGCACTACAGGAAGAAATACAGGCTCTGCATAATCAATGGGACGCTCTTCTGGCAGAAGCCTCCACGGTGGCAAATGAAATGGGTGGTACAACTCAGTGAACAGAGGAGCCGCCAGAAAAAAAGAAAACGTTTCCCTGATGAGACTGAAGATGGCATAGCAGATGAACAGAAGTCAGACACTGGATTTCGCAACACAGTGTTTTATGTGGCTCTGGATAGTGTAATCAGTCATTTGGACATGCAGTTCCACACGATTTCAGCTATATGCGAGGAGGTTTCACCAATACTTACATTTACGAAAATGACTGAAAACCAAATGTGTGTCTTGCCACAAATTGAGAAACAAGTACTCCAAAGATCTCAGATGGATTTGAAAATGAAGTGCGACATCTAAAGACGATATATGGTGCCACTTTTTCAGATGGTCTTTCTCCTGTAGAGCTCCTAAATGCCATCCACAAGATGCAGCTACAGAGCATTTTTGGAGAGGTGTGCATTGCACTGAGAATCTTCTGTACAATGCCTGTAACAGTTGCTGGAGGTGAACGTGCCTTCAGTAAGCTGAAACTTAAAGAACTAAGATCTACAAATGTTCCAAGACAGGTTGAACAGCCTTGCCATCCTTTCAATTGAAAACCAGATAGCAAGAAAATGTTACTTTAAAGACATTATAAATGAGTTTGCGCACAAGAAGGTTCGATGCTGGGCTCTTGGTGCAGTGTAACCTCTGAGTTTTGTTTACAGGGAACAAACAAGGACAAATGACATAACCTGTTCTACCCAAGCCTGCCCGGGGATAGGCAAAATACTGTTTGAGTATTTTCTGCTATGGTTTATCTCCTGCTGAACTTACTCAGGAATGCCCACATAATGTCTCGACACTACAGTTGCAGTTTCACAGATGCTTGTTCTCTGTAGGTACCACATTTATGCCTGCAGTCCACATAGTTCAGGATTTTTATTTTATTTTGTATATGTTATTTAGGAATTATGCATAGGGCAGAAAAGGGTTAGCCTTGTTTATAAGAATGTAATACATTCTTTAATCTGAAACATGGATCATTGGTAATTTCTTCATTAAAACTGACTACAACACCATATTAAAAAGTCACCAATTGGGTAGTTATTTATGATAAAGCATCAAAAGTCTCATGACGCAGCTTTTGTTAACATTAGGAACCAAACATTTTTGCAATTCTGTTAATATGGGTAAAGGATGAAGGTGGAAACTAGAATCTGCACAATTGTAGTATAGAGCAGCAGAAGCTTATAGTTAGTACATTTAAATAACACCATTGTTCAGTACATTATTTTAGTCTGAAACATTCTGATTTCTATGTTAGGGGCCCGGTATAATTTTTTTTTCATGGGGTACAACATCTCCTATACACTTCCTGATTAACTCAGTCACCGTATCCAGGCTGCATCACGTCCGGCCATGATTGGGAGTCCCATAGGGCGGCGCACAATTGGCCCAGCGTCGTCCAGGTTTGGCCGGGATAGGCCGTCATTGTAAATAAGAATTTGTTCTTAAAGGTTAAATGAAAAAACATCTGTGGCTAGTCGGTGTTATTCTCAGAGGCTACCCGGAACATATCCCAGTCAGTATTATCAAAACAATCTTGAAGCATGGATTCCGATTGGTCAAACCAGCGTTGAATAGACCTTAGCACAGGTATTTCCTGTTTGAGTTTCTGCCTACAGGAGGGGAGAAGCAAAATGGAGTCGTGATCAGATTTGCCGAAGGGAGGGCTGGGGAGGGCCTTGTAGGCA
This sequence comes from Salvelinus fontinalis, assembly GCF_029448725.1. NCBI lineage: Eukaryota > Metazoa > Chordata > Actinopteri > Salmoniformes > Salmonidae > Salvelinus > Salvelinus fontinalis. The sequence continues at coordinate 11,393,774 of NC_074682.1, forward strand.
TTTCGAAAAGTTGAGTAGCAGTGGTCCAATGTTTTACCAGCGTGAGAACTACAGTCACTGTGTTGGTAGAACTTCGGTAGCATTTTCCTTATATTTCCTTTGTTAAAATCCCCTGCTACAATAAATGCGGCCTCAGGATATGGGGTTTCCATAATATCCAGTGTAGTTCTTTGAGGGTCGTCGTGGTATCAGCTTGAGGGGGGATATATACGGCTGTGACTATAACTGAAAATAATTATCTTGGGAGGTAATACGGTCGGCATTTGATTGTTGTATTCTAGGCCATCGTAATCCTGGTGGTCGTAATGCTGGTGAGGTACCGTCGCTCTGATATCCAAAAGTTATTTCCGGCTGTATGTAATAACACAAAACATTTCCTGGGCTAATAATGTAAGAAATATCACACAAAAAAACAATAGTTGCTTAGGAGCTAGAAGCAGAGCTGCCATGTCTGTCGGCGCCATCTTACTTATTCATTGCTTGCTGTTTGATGTTTTAGGCTGGGTTTCTGTATAAGCACTTTGTGACATGATGTAAAAAAAGGCTTTATAAATACATTTGATTTTAATCCCCACCCCTCCTTGTCAGCTAGCGGGAACAACACTGATAGTGTCCCCCCCCTCCCCTCCTGCCGAACACCTGCCCTCACCTTTGTTAACAGAACTACGGGAAAACAGTGTCCGACGGGAGGGGCAAAAGACACGGTCTACCGGTCGCCCCGCTAGCACAGCCGGTAGGAGTATGAGGACACACCATGTGCTAGCTAACTAGCTGCCTTGCTAGTTAACGACACCGTCTTCTAGCTAACATGCTAGTTAGCTAGCACACGGTGTCGCCACAGATTTGGTGTCGCTTCCCACCTGCTGTGTACCGGACTAGCTGGCTAAGCTAGCACACAGTGTCCTTTGGTCCCAGCTGCCTTTGCCGTCGTTAACAGATCTGTAGAAAAACAGTGCCTGACATGCGGGGACGAAGGACACTGTCTACCAGCGTACGGCTAGCTAGCTACCATTGTCACCCCGCCCCTTCAGTGGGGTTTATTGGTGGCTGGCATCCAACGTTATTGTGCAACGTTAACGCCACCTACTGTACTGAAGCACCCCCGCCTCCCACAGCTTAAATACAATGACCAATAGAAGTATAAAGAGAGGTTCCTGCAGATGCAGGAATGCCCCAAATTGCAGTTTGCAATTGCACCCTTCTCGCCCATCTTGATGTTAGAGTTATAAGTGAAAGAGGTTTGAACATTAACCACTCATTCAGGTGGCACAGGTGACCCTGTCCTCATTCCAAAGCCAATATTTTATACCAATTAGCTCAAACTGAGCAGCACTGCTGTTGGGTTGACCCTGTATAGTCCGATTTTGTACAAAATCATCTGAAGACAAACACACAGCCTGCTCACTTTTTTTTCTGCCCTATGGTCAAGCTTGAGTCAATCATTACACGGAGGGTACACATTCAACTTGAGTTGAGCTCCTTCCAGATTTTGCGACACTGCCTTAGTGCTGATCCTGACTCTGCAAGTACACAGCTCTCACACAGAGGAAATCCAGAGGTTCCCCATACCCTGTGTAGGCAACCTCACTAGGATTCTTTCATAATGACTTGTCTTGTCAACTAAATGCTGAGTGAATATGTGGTTATCTGATGTGTGGGCATCTCAAGGTAAGGGACAGAAGGTCAACTAGTAGGCCCCTTTGTCTCTATCTGGAATATCTTGGGTGTGTCTTCTTTGGTGTGCACATACAAATCCGAGAAATGACCAGTAAAATCACAACAGCAGAAACATCAAAGGGGGTCCTGTGATCCATAAACTTAGTTTTGGCTTTGTTCTCCCTGATAGGACAGCCTGATGGCTCGTGTTCTGTCCCTGCATCGGCCTTTGCCTTTACTGGCCCTTGCGGGGGTAAGGGGATCCACGGTTTTCAGACATGCGGGCACGGGAGGTGTTTGCTACAGGTGTGCAACCAGACATTGTGGTGCGGCGGGGTCTGGAGCGTACAGGGGACACCTTCCTAGTGAATGGCCACAACTTCACGCTCAGAAACAACCTTTATCTTGTGGGCTTTGGCAAAAATGTTTTAGGTATGGCTGCAGAGGCAGAGAGGATTGTGGGAGACCACTTGGTGAGAGTGAGGGCCACACGGGATAAAGGAGACACTACAGGAGCATGGGAAAGAGTAAGCAACTCAAACAAGTGTTTGTGGGTGGGATGGGTTGGTTGGTAAATGAATTTCTCCTCAGCCAGGCGTGGTTGAAGGATGGAAGTTGTATCACAGTGCTGGAGGGAGCTAAACACAACCTGCCAGATGCTGATACTGATGCCCAGGGAGCAGCCGAATGTATCAAGAGGCTGGCCAGCACACTGAAAGAATGACCTGTTGCTTGTACTAATTTCAGGTAAATTGATACCTAACTACTACCAAAATTTAATTGTCGAACAAACTATATAGTTATTACTTAATTTGAATCACCAAAGCTACAGGGTGTCCATAAATATCTTTAAAGCCCAGTGCAGTCAAACTTTTAGTGTATTTTATACATATTTCCACACTATGAAGTTGTAGTAATACTGTTAAATTGTGAAAATAGCATAATGCCCATTTAGTGTAAGAGCTGTTTGAAAACACTGCCTTAAATGTCTACCTGTTTTGACCTTCTATGGTGACATCACCGTGCAATAAATTAGTTAGACCAATGAGAAAAAGTTCAAAACTATGCCAATAACATTTTTTTTATTTCTCTCCCCACTCAAACCACTCCGTCAGTCCTAGGCTAGATTCTTGCTTGAAAAATTGCTCTATGCTAAAGAAAAATATTTATTACACCAGTTTAATTAAACAATCACAGTAAGACTCAATTGTTACCCAGAAATGATTTGATAGAGATATATTCTGCTGCATTGGACATTTAACACATGTGTAGGATGGTCTGCACTCTTGCCTGCCCCAGTCCCACTCATCTCTCTTCAAGAAAAACAGAATGTTACACGCAGACTGGCTTGGTGTTGGGGGCTACCATTCAGGAGCTTAACTCTGTACGCCATGCCGTCGTTATTGAAGAGCGGCGGACTTGCACACTGCACTCACCCTGCTCAAATAAGACTCCAACTCTACTAGCTCATAGAGCTTTCACCCAAAAAAATGTAACTTCTTGCACATTAACTTTTATATTGTGGTCATATTTGGTCAAATACAATTTCCCTGTTAACATTTTCTAAACAGGTGGTGGCCCTGGTTCTGTCTGACGTAATCTGAGATCCCATGGACTTAAAAAGCCCAGCGGCCCCACATTGTAGACTGAGGCGTGGCCTGAGGAGATTTGGTCGGTGCTGGACCACTAAGGGCTAACCGCAGCCTCTCTCCCCACCGCAGTCAAGCAGGTCCTTGGACGCTCAGCTCCCCGGTGGGAGGAGGCTGGAGAGCAGTCAGACAGGGTGGCATATGTTCTCAATGCTGTGATTGGCTCCAACAGCATTGCTCTGGAATGCGCAGGGCGACGTGCGGGGGAGCTCGGATTCCGTCCAGTTGTGCTGTCGCCAGGGGTGTGTGGGGACGTACAGTCTGTCTCGCCTTTATGGTCTACTGGCTCACTTTGCCTGCTCCCGTGACGAGCCCCCTCCTGAGTTGCCTGCTGAGATTCTGAAGCTGGGGCCCGAGACGGGCGTGGAGAGTTGGGATTTGTGCCGTGCTATGCAGGTGCTTGGCGTGGGGAGGGCTGGGGAGCCACCGTCTCCTGGCTGGGGGAGAGCCCACTGCGCAGTTGACAGGCAAGGGGCGTGGTGGGCAGAACCAAGAGCTAGCCCTGCGAGTGGGGCTGGAGCTGGGAGGCATGGCACTCCCGAAGGGTCCCCTGTTCCTGAGTGGTGGGACAGATGGTCAGGACGGCCAACTGAGGCAGCAGGGGCGGTCATAGACGCAGGGCTTGGAGAAGAAGCACGAGCACAGGGGCTGGACACTGAAGGCATCCTCATTAACAATGATTCCTTCACCTTTTCACACCTGTCTGGTGGGCAGTGACTGCTCCTACCAGGGTTAATGGGTACCAATGTGATGGATGTGCACATCCTGCTGATCCCACCAATCCCCATAGTCGTGTCTGGTTGTTGATGAAGACGAGGGCCTGAAAGCAGCTAAGCACACATTTCAGTATGAATCCATACAGAGTAGACAAATGTATTTAGAGCTCAGCTTTTCAAAGTTGACCTTGCCAATTATACCCCTTTCCAGCAAGCCCTTCAGGAAGTCCACGTTTAATTTAAAAAGTTGCAGTCAGTTATGTCTATAATGAATAATGAATAGCGTAAATTATTTACCTTTTGGTTATTTGTGGAGAGTGTTCTTGTACAGAGCAATTGTGGGTTGTGTGCTGGACATCGTATTAGAGAATGATTTTTTTTTACTAAATGTCAATTTTTCAAAATTATTTAAAATCTACTAGTCAATTGCACAAGACCATAAATTACAAAATGTACAATTAAATAGCCTTCTCCAGGTACCTTCCTGCACCTGAGACAATAAAAGGCATTAATGGCCTTCACTGTTTTATATTTTTATAGCAATCAGAAGACAGTCAGAGGCCTCATGCATTTGCTCCTTCTCAATATGGAGGTTCCAGCCATAGAAGGGGTGTACAACGAGTATAATAATATGAGTCTGTCAAGAAAAAGAAATCAGAGTTTGAGGGGAGCTGCCATTTGATGTAAGGCTTCTAATCTCTGACCACTTTCTCCACAGTAGTCTTGCTCCAGCGCACTCTTCATGGATTACTATGTAGCCTTGCTCCAGTGGAAATAAAAACAGCTCCTTATTCATACAATAACATGTTGTGAACATAACAGCAGTCACAACTCACAGCAGTTGTCGAGTCTTTTCAGATTCTGTCTACCGGTAGATCAGAATAACATTTCAGTTCAATCTACAACCAATCAGAGGACATAGACTTGGATAGATATTTTAATGACTCACCAATCAAAGGCGGTAAAAATTTACATGAGCTACATTTTAAAATATGAGATTTAAAAAGATATGGCATATGAGAGAATATCTTAGCTTATCGCATGGTGTGGCTGTCTGGATGTAAACTGAGCCTGATAACAGGCACCTCTTCATGACAACCGTCCGGGGAAAATTATTTTTCAGCGTAGAGTAAGGAAGCGTCTGCAGGCCCACCTCAATGAACTCCAGCCCATTTGAAAAGGCACAACATATCAAGTTTGTGTCCACTCAGCAACACTGTCTGATTAGACAAAGAGCAAGTAGAATGTAGTCCAACTTGTTATGTCCTGACTGTCACTCACGGTGTGTCTTGATGGTGTCTCCTGCAGCACTCTCCCTGACAGATAGAAAACATTATCACAATCACTCACCAATGTAACAGACAACGAAAGGAGTCACACCTAGTGCTTTTTTTGTAATTATAATATATTTTTGAATAGAAAAACACACATACAAATGACAACATATATATGCTCACAAACATCTACAGTTGAAGTTGGACGATTACATACACTTAGGTTTTTCAAACAATCCACAAATGTCTTGTTAACTAACAAACTATAGTTTTGACAAGTCAGTTAGGACATCTACTTTGTACATGACACAAGTAATTTCCAACAATTGTTTACAAACAGATTATTTCCCTGTATCACAATTCCAGTGGGTCGGAAGTTTACATACACTAAGTTGACTGACTTTAAACAGCTTGGAAAATTACAGAAAATTATGTCATGGCTTTAGAAGCTTCTGATAGGCTAATTGACATAATTTGAGTCAATTGGAGATGTACCTGTGGATGTATTTCAAGGCCTACCTTCAAACTTGGTGCCTCTTGGCTTGACATCATGGGAAAATCAAAAGAAATCAGCCAAGATCTCAGAAAAAAATTGTAGACCTCCACAAGTCTGGTTCATCCTTGGGAGCAATTTCCAAACGCCTGAAGGTACCACGTTCATCTGTACAAACAATAGTACGCAAGTATAAACACCATGGGACCACACAGCCGTCAAACCGCTCAGGAAGTAGACACATTCTGTCTCCTAGACATGAACGTACTTTGGTGCGAAAAGTGCAACTCAATCCCAGAACAGCACCAAAGGACCTTGTGAAGATGCCTGAGGAAAAAGGTACAAAGTATCTATATCCACAGTAAAACGAGTCCTATATCGACATAACCTGAAAGGCCGCTCAGCAAGGAAGAAGCCACTGCTCCAAAACCGCCATAAAAAAAGCCACTTGCAACTGCACATGGGGACAAAGATCGTACTTTTTGGAGTAATGTCCTCTGGTCTGATGAAACAAAAATAGAACTGTTTGGCCATAATGACCATCGTTATGTTTTGAGGAAAAAGGGGGAGGCTTGCAAGCCGAAGAACACCATCCCAACCATGAAGCACGGGGGTGGCAGCATCATGTTGTGGGGGTGCTTTGCTGCAGGAGGGACTGGTGCACTTCACAATATAGATAGCATGAAGAGGGAGCAAAATAATGTGGATATATTGAAGCAACATCTCAAGACATCAGTCAGGAAGTTAAAGCTTGGTCGCAAATGGGTCTTCCAAATGGACAATGACGCCAAGCATACTTCAAAGTAGTGGCAAAATGGCTTAAGGACAACAAAGTCAAGGTACAAAGCCCTGACCTCAATCCCATAGAAAATTTGTGGGCAGAACTGAAAAGAAAAAGTGTGTGCAAGCAAGGAGGCCTACAAACCTGACTCACTTACGCCAGCTCTGTCAGGAGGAATGGGCCAAAATTCACTCAACTTATTGCGAGAAGCTTGTGGAAGGCTACCCGAAAAGTTTGACCCAAGTTAAACCATTTAAAGGCAATGCTACCAAATAATAATGAGGTTATGTAAACTTCTGACCCACTGGGAATGTGATGAAAGAAATACAAGCTGAAATAAATAATTATCTCTACTATTATTCTGACATTTCACATTCTTAAAATAAAGTGGTGACCATAACTGCCCTAAGACAGGGAATATTTACTATGATTAAATGTCAGGAATTGTGAAAAACTGAGTTTAAATGTATTTGGCTAAAGTGTATGTAAACTTCCGACTTCAACTGTACATCACACCACACCTGCCCAGACCCCTGCCCAGACCCACCTTCTCACACCCCCATCTCCAGAGCCCACATCACTCTCTGCCATCACTCATGGCCTAAAACGGCACAATTTTTTTCCCTCTCCGTCCCCCAAGCACTTTCAACATTTAGATAATAAAGAAATTGACATTTCCATTGTGTTAACAATAGAGGATTGGTTGATTTCCAGTTTAAGTATACGTTTTTTCAAGATCATTGACGAGAAAAGTATCGTCCAACTCATTGGAATGCAACCTCATAAGCCATGTCTTGAAATATGCAGACAGACGGATTAAAAGTACATTTACATTGTAATACTTTGACAGCCAACTTTCTAACTCCGCCCATAACTTTTGGACTTTACAGCATTCCCAGAAGGCATGGATTATTGTGTCATTGTTAGTTTTACACTAAGACTTGACTCTGCCTTTGTGCTGTAGAATTTGCGAATTTTACCCCGTGTAATACATTTTATATATTAGTTTATATACTGTATTAAGCGTACATTTCCATTAACTGTAATTTCATTAGTTATGTTCCAACATTCCCTCCATCTTGTGCCAATATCAGTTTGTCTTGGTTCCAATAGTTTATATATTTTTTAAAGAGATAGTCAGTTGGATAGGCTCTCTCCAAGGTTTTGTTGATCTTACTTATTTTCTGACTCAAAAAGGATTCCCTCAAGATTGCTATGATGTTCAAAAGATTTTGAATCAAAATTTCTTCATAAGAAGACTGAATGCATGTATTTGAAAATAAAACGTCATTGGTCAGTCCAAAATTGCTTTTTAATGCAGTCATGGAAATACATGTATTTCCTATTACCAAGTCAATTACGGTTTCTATGCCTTTAGTTTTTCATGTGGACCAATTTATCAGTGAATTCTGAAAAGCTATCCAGGGATTGTTCCATAAGGATGCGTTTTTAGGGAGTGATACTGGTTCTTGTAGAATATGTTGAATTTGTTTTTCATATTGTTATAGTGTTCTTAACTATGAATTTGTTTATGTTCTTTGCTTTATCCTTTGAAAATAGACACGTGAAAAGATTATTGGAATGAGCATGCGCATCTTCAATATGTACCCATCGTTCCTCTTTAGTGTATTTTTAACTGTCGCAAGTAAAAAAGCCCTGGGTGGTGAGTTGATACAATTCCAAGTCTGGAAGGTTAAAACCACCCTCAGACTTAGAAAGATGTAAAACTTTCCTTTTTGTTCTAGGAGTGTTATTTACCCATATAAAAGTCTTATGACCAAGTATACCTTTTTAAAGAATGTCTTCAGTGGGATAATTGGTATTACTGAGAATAAGTATAAAAACTTCGGGAGCCATGCCATTCTGAAGAGGTTTATTCTACCTGTAAGATTTATGGGAAGATTCTTCCATTTAATTAGATCTGCTTTGATATTGCTGAGTGATGGGATAAAGTTATCTTTATATATTTGTGTCTTGTTGGATTAAGCATCCTAAGTAATTCATATTTTTTGTGGTCCACTTAAAGGATTACTGTAGATCATGAGTTATTATTTTTCCTATTGCCATGATTTCATTTTTTGCCCATGTAAATGTTATAGCCTGATATTTTAGAGTTCTGAAAATATTTTTTTGCAAGGGGGGGCACAGAGTTTAATATTGGTCAGGAATATCAGGAGATAATCTGCAAATAAGTGTGTATACATACATACATACATACATACATACATACATACATACATACATACATACACACATACATACATGTTTATCAATAATGATAGCTGTTATGTTTCGGTCCTGTCTAATTCTTTCTGCAAGAGGTTCAATTGCCAGTGCAAACAGAAGGGGAGAGAGAGGACATCCCTGTCTTGTGCCCCTTTCTAAAGCAATTTAAATCAGATAATGTATTGTGTATATTTTAGCTTTAAAATATTTAATAATATTTGTATTAAATTCATTATTTCAGCTGGAAAGTTGACAACTTCCAAAGTTTTGAATAGAAAAGGCCATTTGAAACAGTCAAAAGCCTTTTTCTACATCAAATCTATATCTTGTTTTTTTGCACAATGCATTAAACTGAAATGTTCTTGTACACTGAGTGTACAAAACATTAGGAACACCTGCTCTTTCCATGACAGACTGACCAGGTGAATCTAGGGGAACGCTATGATCCCTTATTGATGTCACCTTTTAAATCCCTTTGAAGTCAATGTCGACGAATGGGAGGAGACAGGTTAAAGAATGATTTTTAGACAATTGAAACATGGATTGTATTGTGTGCCATTCAGAGGGTGAATGGGCAAGACAAAATATTGAAGTGCTTATGAACGGGGTATGGTAGTAGGTGCTAGGCGCACCGGTGTGTGTCAAGAAGTGCAGCGCTGCTGGGTTTCACGCTCAACAGTATCCCATGTGTATCAAGAATGGTCCACCACCCAAAGGACATCCAGCCAACTTTACACAAATGTGGGCAGCATTGGAGTCAACATGGACCAGCATCCCTGTGGAACACTTTTCACACCTTGTAGTCCATATGCCCTAGCGAATGAAGGCTGTTCTGAGGGCAATATTATGGAAGTTGTTCCGAACATTTTGTACTTGTGTGTCTATGTTTAATAAACAGTTTGATTGATATGTATCAAGTCTGTTTTTAATGTTTATTTTGTCTGCTGATAATTGATTCAGGGTTGTTGAGTCTAAGGCTGTAGGATCAGTCTAACCCTTAAGAAAAAAGATTGCAGTCAGAGTGCAGTATAACTGCAGTACACTGTAGTATAACTGTAGTTAGAGTACATTAAATGCAGTATGAATCTGCAAAACCTGCTTCCAAAATACCATACTGCACATTTCTGTGGTTTTAAAACTGCAATCTTTTTTTTTTTAAGTGAAATATTGCTTCTGATTTATATAGATTTTCATAGAAGCTTTTAAAATTGTCATTAATTGCGTTGTTTCTAATTAACGCATGTTTATCTTAAAATTATAACTATTGGCATGTATTCATTTTGAGGGCTGCGAGATGTTTACCAGGTTTGTTTACCATTAAGTAGTATACTTTATTTGAGTCATGCTTGTAGTCGTTTGCTCTCTTCAAAAGTAAAATATCATATTCCTGCTTAAGTTCAGAAATGTTATGTTCTTCCTTACCTTGTAAATAAAAAATGTTTATGGACTTTTTCAAAAATAGTGATTTTATTTTTCTTTAATAAAAATGTCTAACTTACATTTCACTTTTGCAGAGTATGAGATTATCATTCCCCTAATGTACGCCTTAAAAGCATCCCAAAAGATATAGGGGGGCAGCTTTTCTCTATCCTCTGTCTACATTTGTAAAGGTTATTTTTTCATTTAGGTACACACACTGCTTTTAACAGTAGGAAGCAACCAACTAGCATTAACAACTAAATTCATAATGGGAAAAATCAAATGTGTGGAGTCCAGTGGATAGCTAGAGAAAACGACACTGTATTGTGACTGTAGTGAACAAGTCAGTATTATGGGTACCTGGAGGGAGACACATGGATGCTTGGACACCTACCATCCACTGCGGTGAGGTGCAGTGTCAGGTGTGCCTCCATTCTGTCCACCAGTACCTAAAATGATAGAGCACAACAATACATGTTAGCTAGCACTTCATGGCAGCTAGCTTCGACCACAACTGGATTCTAATTTGACGGGACATTGAGTTCATACAGATCAAGCCCAATATCCTGTCAGAATCGAGTTGCGGTTGAAGCTACATGGCAGTATGCCTTTCAGACATAGAACTAGTTACATTTAGAAACAGCATGGTATTTGATTGCTTCCATACAGCCGTTACAAAGTAGGTAGTGGTCAAGTTCGTTTTGCATGGCCCAGTGCCCCGAGTGGGTGGAGATTTCACTTCGGGACCAATGGATTGGTCTAAAATGAGCAAACTGCCCACCCAGGGCACTGGGCCATGCAAAACAAATTTTCCCAGTGTAAAGCATAGCACAGGAACTTTGACCAAACTGTACTTGCTGATACTTCCTCAACTCCCGACTTGGAAGACAATGCATGTCTTCTAAACTTCCATGTTTCTGTTGCAAGTGGTTCGTTTGAATTCGAAAATGGTCAGTTATTCAAAAAAATTATATTATTTGCTACATGAAGTAATCCAACAATGTGTACGCCGCGATCTTGTCTATTTCAAATCTTATCATTGATCAAGACAGGTGAGTGTCATCCAATGATGTATATAAACCCTGGATTGCTGATGCTACTGCATGCTTTGGCCATTCCGAGGCTTTGAAGCCACCGGTCAGCCATATTGACACTCCTGAGCAGTCCTCAATAGAAATCAATGGAATTCTACAGTATTTCAAGAACAAAATGACATGTATATATAAGTACTTTTTTTGTAGTGGGGACAGTAACATTAGTAATCTCAAAATTATTCTAAGGAAAATGTTGAAAATTATGTTAGCTCACATAATATAATTTAAAAGTATACATTAGTGTCTGTAATAGAATAAACATATTAAAAACAAATGTTGACATTAATAAATACATTTTAAAGCTTCCAGAATATATGTTTTACACTGGCAGTGGTGGAAAAAGTAGCCAATTGTGTTAGAAAATGACTCAAGTAAAAGTCACTCAGTAAAATACTTGAGTAAAAGTCGGAAAATATCTAGTTTTAAATATACTTCAGTATCAAAACACTATAAATTCTTTCAACTTCCTTATATTAAGCAAACTGGACGCAACAATTATTTTTTACGGATAGCCAGGGGCACACTTCAACACTCAAACATCATTTACAAACAAAGCATTTGTGTTTAGTGAGTCCGCCAGATCAGAGGTAGTAGGGATGGCCACGTGCTCTCTTGATAAGTGTGTGAATTTCACAATTTTCCTGCCCTGCTAAGCATTCAAAATGTATTGAGTACTTTTGGGTGCCAGGGAAAATGTTTGGGAGCGAAAAGTACATCTTCTCTTTAGGAAAGTAGTGCTATAAAAGTTAATGTTGTCAAAAATATAAATAGTCAAGTAAAGTACAGATACCATGGCTTGACATTGACTTTTTAGCCACTTGTCCTGCGGAAAAGTACAACAGCTTTTTTACTTGACTCAAGTCACTTGTCCCACCCCCCAAAAATGGTCTGTAACAAATGAATTAATAAATTGTGTTGTATAATGCAAGGAACCACTTCACAAAATAACATTCATAATTATCACTGGTATTGACAATGGAAGGCTGCTGGTCTCTGATCCCATGTATTATATATCTACTGCCGTTGTGGCCTTGAGCAAGGCACTAACCCCCCCCCCTCAAAAGTAAAATGCTGCACTGATAGGTTACTGTATAAAACATGTCCATCAACCCTCCATCTGGAGAGCTACTGGGTGTGCAGGATTTTGAGCCAACCCTGCACAAACACACCAGTCAACTTATCAAGGTCCTGTTGAGCAGCTGATTTTTTACGATGTGGTGTGTTCGAGCAGAGCTGGAGCAAAAGCCTGCACACCCAGTAGCTCTCCTGGAGGAGGGTTGGCCACCCTGCAACATTACAATTACAACCAAATACTTTTTTGTAAAATAATTTCCTCATTCAGTGAACCTGGGATCAAATGTCTAAGGTGGGCGAGGTAGCTAAGTAAGATGTTTATCTATTTGTAAGGCTAAAATATTCAGTGTACAGGGTAGATCTTCACAGCATAGGAGTTACTTGTCAATTAGGCTATTCTAAGAATATTTTCGTACTTTGTCAGAATTACATGGCCTGTATTGAATAGAGGAGAATACTAGCCAATTTTGAGCGCTTGATTAACGGTTTTACAACCTGAGTATGCAGCATTGGTTTCATCAACTTCGCACCCTGTATCAACTGCATGTCGGCAATTTGCGGTTATACAAAAGTGCCGGTGAAAAGTAATTTTAGGACATCGGACATAAGTGACATTAATATATGCTAATTTCTAAATAGTTACCTAGCCAATTTGAACATATTATGTAGTTTGGCTTGTTATCTAGTTAGTCTGTATATAATTTACCTGTTGCGCAATGTCTCTCGCTCCTCTGGCACACACCATGACTTTTCCAGGATTTTCATTGCTGACCAGAAATTTGCTATAACTGGGCAAATAACTCACTATCAAGGAATAATGAACAAAATGCGGCTAAGCTTGCTGTGATCTCAAAAACGCATCTCCCGACTGCATGATTGACAGACCGCTTGTGCCTGTCAATGCAGGCCTACAATAATTATACTCCCATGCACTCTGCAGAGATAGGGAAGATGAGGACAGTGCAAAACACATTGCATCCGGAGGACACTGATCCAATTCTGATCGGAGTACCCTAAATTGTTTGATAGGGCTTTTTGCGTGATTTAAAAAAAATAACTTGTTCATTTGGACAACATAAATCAGTTTATCCTACTTTTTTTTGTACTGCCCTGGGCAAGTGGACAAGCCTTAATATCAAGCTCTGGATACCCCCAAAAATACTTAACTAGTACTTCAAAGTATGTTTTACTTTGTTAAATTATATCAGTGGTTCCCAACCAGGGCTACTGGGACCCCTGGATGTACTTGGAGACTCATGAGACCATATGCCTACTGGTAAAATGCACATGAGGGGGTACTTCAGGGGTACTCCGGTTAGACAAAATTCAGTTGGTGGTAGTGTAACCGAAAAAGGTTGGGAACCACTGCATTACACCACTGTGGGGTGGGGGAGTGCCAAGATGGAGGAACAGTGGCTTCAACCCCTATCAGTCAACTTTTCTTGCCCAGTGACCACAGCCCAGCCCAGGCAAACCTGCAACCCAGGAATCCCCATCATATGTCAGCTAAAAAATGTATAATCAAGTCTTGTCATCAGTTAAATGATAATGGAAAGTAGAAGTAAACCAAATATATATTCTGGAGGATTTGTTTTTGTGAAAAATAATTTATGAATACTGCTAGCTGCAGTTCATATCCATATTATTAATATTTGATTCGGTGATTGTGACCCCATCCTCTGTAGCCTATTGGGCAACGGAAGCACTTACCACCAGATCGCCTTGCTATTCATGTTGAATGCCAATTTGAACTAAGCAAGCTGCTCATTCTACTGTGTAGGCTATTAGGGGCAGTAGGCTACCTGCATCTGGCTAACCAAACCATGGCAAAATGGAATTACAATCATAAACCCAGATTTTAGTCAGTGGGCCTAGCCTATGACAGGTCAATATTCCAATAAGCCATTCCTAAAGGTTTGTAGTCTTAACATCTGACACAATTGCCAGAAAATAGCCTAACATTCATTTTTTGAAGTGTATTTATTAGTCACATTAGCTCGCAATAATTCTTATTTTAATGGAAAAACTTTTGCTTCTAAGGTCGTTAAAAGTTAAATCAAGATTCCTTCGTAATTCCGTCAAGGTTATGGAAAGTGTTAATTGGCTAAATGTGGACTCCGCTATTGCTGCAGTTTCAGGCCTTGTGGTCGGGTTTAGAGTACGGTAGTCATCTATTCAAGACCTTTTTTTGCTAGACCTGGCAACCCTGAACTCTAGGGACAACCTTTAAAAAAAATCAATATGAAACATTGTCGGCCCAAATGAGCCCGATTACCCAATTGTTGTGGTCTGGCACATGGACTCAAATCAATAGTTGGAAGTATCGGTTGGACGAACATCTTCTGTGCTATATGCTTTACACTACATACTGTGTAACGGCTGTATGGAAGCGTTCACATAATCACCATTGTTTCAAAGTGTAGCTACTTGTGGCTAGCTAGCATAGACCTAAACGTCATGGTGGCAAACATTATATGATGAATGTTAGCTAGTTTCCTGTAGCGCTCACCTTGTCGGTAATACATATCGTTCACAGTGTTTCCGTAAACTCTCCAAGCGAAGTGGATGGCAATGAGACTGACAACAAGCCAGCTAAACAAGATCTTGAATATTGACACTCTCATATCATTAGCCAACCAGTCATCCACAAATTCGGAAAGAAAAGACACAAACCCGTCCACAATACGGGATAAAAACTCGAAATCCCACGGCTCTTCCATTTTATAAAACGCCACCCAACGTGTATGATTTGTCAAAAAACATGCCTTACCTAAACCAGCTAACGTTATGGCTGACTGTTACAATTCGTCAAAAATATGAGTGAACTCACAGATGTAAATATTTGCTTTTACTGTTAGCTACTTATTTCAGAGATTCTAAACCCAGAGACGCAACATCGCGAGACTTCCGGGAACGCTTGGGAAACAGATGAAGCAGACTAGGTGGGTTGAGAAGACTAGGTGGGTGTTCCAGAGCATCAAAACCATGATGTACCTAGTGATGTGGAGTTTGCGAATGATTCGTTGTTTTTTGAACTAGTCTTTTTACTAACTCGAGTCATAATTCGTTCATTCTAGTCATTTTAGCCATGCTAGTGCTGGCCACAATGAATCTTACAGCAGGATTAATACAATACACGCTCCTCCGGCTCAGCGGCTCCAGAGACTTGCTCCGACCAGCAACTGTCTGTCATGTTCGCGCACAGAAATAGATCATGAGCATATAGAATAAAAATACATGTTTAGAACTGATAATTGATCACATGGTGCAAGAATGAATGCAAATAATTGATTATTGAATGTTATCGATGGACATAGCTTTGTAACAGCAAAACAGCCCGAACTTCGAATCGTTTGGCATTCAAGCAATGCATTGCGTCAAGAGTCGTTCACAATCTAGTCCGGTTGCGGCACAACCAGTGTATACATTTTTTTGTTTTTGTTTGCCTAACAATCAATAAATGTACATTGTTTTAAAGTATCAGCCACAAATTACATCTCCAATAAGTCCCCTATGGTGAACGACAGGCTTGTAGAATCATGACTCTTTCGAGTTTTCAGTTCATTGTCCACCGGTAAGGGCTCCTGCATGCTGTGGGCATTACTGACTCAAATGAACAAAATGAGTCGAAAGATTAGTTATTTTGACTGAATGAGTCGAAAAGATCAGTCAGTTAAAAGAGCTGACTTTCCCATCACTACATGTATCATGGGTAAATTGTGACTGACTGACTGATCTACAACTAATAATCAGTCTTTATTCATGACGCAAGGTGATTTGTAGATCAGTCAGTCGGCAGTCGCCTGCAATGTCGAACAAGTCCAATGAGAGAAGTCTTTCTTAGTTGTTAATTTTTTCAAAATCTAAAAGGCACAACCTTGATTGAGACAATATCTTAAGTATTTGAACACGTTTTTACTCCACACTCGTGAAAGTGACATTGACACGTTTTCCTTTTCTTCAAAAACATTAGTCACATGCCCCGAATAAACCTTACCGTGAAATGCTCACGTACGAGCCCTTAACCAACAATCCAGTTTTAAAAAAGAAAGTAAGAAACATTTGCAAAATAAACTAAAAGAAAACGAGTAACACAATAAAATAACAACGACGAGGTTCTATACAAGGGGTACCGGTACCGAGTCAATGTGCAGGGAGGGGTACGGGTTAGTCGAGGTAATATGTACATGTAGGTAGGGATAAAGTAACTATGCATAGATAATAAAAAGAGAGTAGCAGCAGCGTATGTGAACGCATGTGTGTTTGTGGCGTCAATATGCGTGTTGGAGTGTCTGTGTAGTATGTGTGAGTTTGTAGTTTGAGTCCAGTGAGAGTCTGTGCAAGAGAGTCAGTTTTACAACGTTAGTTATAAAAAGCTTTGGTTAAACTGCAGTACTCTAGCAGAACTATAGGAGCAGTCGAAACCGTGCTTCTGGACCGGAACCCTGGCCCATTTCCCTGGCACGCACTCTGACTGGGGAGGGGGAGTTTCTCCTCTCATTGGTTTATTACTTGCTCCATCTAAATTACCATTGGCCAACGAATCCTATCTGCTGTCACTATTGGGATTCCGGATGTGCTGTTGTCAGTGTAAAAATTGTTTTTCGGCAATTTGCCTACCAGTTATATGGCCTAAATTCACGTTATACACGATTTAACAACGGAATATCAAAACGTAAGTGAGCTTTGTTTTTTGTACAATATTTCAAGTTATATCAGTGTGCGTCAAAACTGGGGTTTTCGGGAGCACTGGAATGTAATTTTGCTGGCAAGTGTGTGTAGTGAGGGGTAGCCTGCAATAAAAACATGCAGTTAGAAAAGCTAAATAAATCAAATCTAGCTAACTATCTTATTTGCTAGCTAGGTAGGTAAATTAATCCAATTAGCTAGAATAAGATGCGTATAATCTAAACCTTGCCGTAGTTGGCTATGATGACGTTAGCATACAAGGCGTTTTCATTTAGACCTAACGTTGGCATTGCAATGATGATGATGATGTGTTCAGGGCCCGGTTTCCCAAAAGCATCTTACGGCTAAATATATATGTATATTAGTTCCAAATTATGAACTTAACATTAAGATGCCCTGGTTTGGATGCAAATTTGCTTCCTCCTGTCTGTGGCTTTAGCTGTTTTAAGAAATGAACGACTCAAGTTGAAGTTTTAAAGCGTTAAAAGTACATAAAGCTAACGTTGCGAGTAACATACGGCTACTTAGCTATGTTCTTCCTGCATTGGCTTCAATCTCATCAAGATGCCACTGAGTGCTTGCTACCGAAGCTAAAGCCACATATCTGCTGACCCATTTGAACCTGGCTCGTCATCTAGGCGTTAGCTACTTGCATTACCAGTTTGTGGCCAGCTGCGTAGCTCGATCCCAAGTGCTGTGCTGTTGTAGGATGACAGGAACTGTTAACTGAATATCAAACGAATGACTAGTATGCCAATGAATGCTTGATTGTCTGTGATTTACAGTGTCTGTGATGTCAACATGGAGAGAAATGACAGTCAAGAAAAAGGAGCGACAGAGGAGATAACAAGTTGTGATCCACCCTCTGCTGACTGCATCCCGTCAACTGGTAATGAAATGCCTTATGTCATGTGACATCTAATCTAGAATGAAAGTTAGCTCATCATTAACCCTCTAGAGTCCACTAAACTAACATATGGAATTGTTTTTAAGATGGTCATACCAAGGATCATTTAGATATTTCAGTTGGAAATGTAGGACCTCTTTAGGTGAAATATTGAATTTGGCCTATAGAAACGCATTGAATTACAGATTCATACATGGAAAAAGAGAAGGAAGTTTGTTTTGAAGTGTCTGTGCTATATCTGACAGACACTTTTCACTGCAGATGCGGAATGCCTAAATCGCCGGATGTGGGGGATTGAGACGCAGCCCATACAAAAAAAAAAATATCTCTAGCTTCAACATACAATTTTTTATGGGGATTGTTGTATTATGCTAATTAGATTTCCCACTGGGCTGCGGAGATTGACTTGAGGTTTAATGGCAATGTAGCTGATCTTGAAATGCTTCCACACAGAAAGTAGGGAGATCTGCAGTGTTTGTGATTATTTTACGGAGTTTTGTCTGATTTTTTTTCAGGTTCTTCTTATCACACTCCGGTGCTGCTCTCTGACAATCACACAGTTCCTGAGCCTGCTGGAACAGTGGGAGGAGACAAAAACACCTATGTGACTTTAGAGGAGCCTACATATCCACCTACATCAGATTCTATGGGAGAGAAGGGACTACAAGCAGCTCCTGACCAGGATGTAGAACCGGCTCCTGTTCTGGTAAAAGAGGAAGAGACTAATGCGTGCAGTAAGATAGAATATCAGAACTGTTCAGGTGGTCAACCAGAGACTGTCCCAGGGGAGGTTTCAGCTGAGAATGGGCAGGATGACTCAGGGGAGTTTATGGTCACTATTTTGGCCAGGGGTAAATTGGAGGAGCAAGGTCTGGGAGTGAAGAGGCATTCCTCTCCACTGTCAGAGACTGGCGCCCCAGAGCCCCCTCCATCCCACCGAGACGAAGACGTGACGGCGGAGAGCTGGAGGCAGCACAGGAAGCATGTGTTTGTCCTGAGTGAAGCAGGGAAGCCCATATACTCCCGCTACGGCAGTGAAGAGGCCCTGTCGTCCACCATGGGAGTCATGATGGCACTGGTGTCCTTTGTCCAGAGTAGTGACAACATGATCCGCTCGGTCTACTCAGGTGAGAATTTCTAGAATTTCCTTACGTTCATGACTGTGACAATAACTGTTACTGAAAGTGTAATGAATTGTTCACTATAGGTGTTTATTCATCATTATTTGCTCCCCCTGTACAGCTTTACATCCTTTTTTTTCTCCATGTCTGTACTCTCTACCCCCCCCCCCCCCCTCAGATGGGCACACAGTGGTGTTCATGCAGAAGGGTCCTCTGGTGCTGGTGTCTGTGTCAAGCAGCCGCCAGTCAGAGAAGCAGCTGCGTGGTGAGCTCCTTTACGTCTACTACCAGATCATCAGCATGCTCACCCAGGCCAGCATCGCTCGCATCTTCCAACACAAGAAGAACTATGACCTGCGGCGACTACTGGCCGGCTCCGAGAAGATCCTAGACGGCCTCCTCAACCTGGTGGACTCGGACCCCAGCTTCCTGCTGGCAGCGGTGCACTGCCTGCCATTGGTCTCCTCTCTCAGGGACTCCCTCAGCCAGATCCTGCAGAAGGCCATCACCCCCAACCTGGTCTTCTCCATCCTCATCGCTAAGAACCAGCTGCTCACCATCGTCCAGGAGAAGACGGTGATCGAGGACGCCAGGCTGGAGCCTGCTGACGTCCACCTCCTGCTCAACCTCATTGGGGCCTCCTCTGCCTTCCAGGCTGGAGAGATCTGGACTCCCATCTGTCTGCCTCTCTTTAACCCTGACTGTTACTTCTATGCCTACATCTCCTACCTGGACCCCCCAGAATGCACTGTGTGTCTGCTGCTGCTCTCCACGGATAAGGAGGCCTTTTATGCGGTGGCAGAGTGTAAGAGGAGGATAGAGGTGGCCATGCTGGCTCAGAGCTCCCTGAGCCTCATAGCCAAGGCCCACTCCTACAGCGTGAGCCAGGTGGGCGTCTCAGACCTCAGGCACTTCATGTACAAGCCCTTTGACGTGCCAGACAACCACAAGCAGCTCACCCAGTTCACCAGGTAGGTGCTATCTATTCTGTTGTGCTTTTGTAACCTTTACCCAGTGAATGATTCACATCGGTCTATTTCATGTAACTTATTTTTTTTTTATGTACTTTTTGGACTACATATACTCTGGATACTGGTTCTGCAGTGTGTTTAATGTGCAGACAGATTAGCCTACAAACATAATTACTCAAAAAAGGAATGTGCCTCAGGTCAGATCATATGCATCCTCCAGTAGGCCTGTTGCATTTTACCATAGTAATATTAAAGAATCATAGAAATTGAAAGTGCATGATATCTATAATGATACCAACAAGATTGTATAATTCTCACTGTAAGAAAAAGCATGCCAAGTGACCTATTTATCTTGATTGGTAGCTTTGAGTTTCTTATTAGACGAGTTGTACCAGTGAACACAACCTTGCAAAATCTTATACTACTGGGGAAATAAATATTCCCCATGCAGTGCTGCGTTAGACTGAAATGTTAGCCTGTCTAACTTACATTAGAGCTTGATCAAAGTTGGGGAAGCAAACATGTATATTTTGCTGAACACTGTTTGGCAATTCCATTTTCATGTACAGTTCATTCGGAAAAGTATTCAGACCCCTTGACTTTTTCCACATTATGGATTCAATTGTTTTACACACAATAGTCAATAATGACAAAGCAAAAACATGATTTTAGCAATGTTTGTTAATTTATTTAAAAAAAACTGAAATGTAACACTTAAGTATTCAGGCCCTTTACTCAGTGCTTTGTTGAAGCACCTTTGGCAGTGATTACAGCCACAAGTCTTCTTGGGTATGACACAACAAGCTTGTCACAGCTGTATTTGGGGAGTTTCTCCCATTCTTCTCTGCAGATCCTCTCAAGCTCTGTCGGGTTGAATGGGGAGCGTTGCTGCACAGCTATTTTTAGGTCTCTCCAGTGATGTTCGATCAGGTTCAAGTCTGGGCTCTGGCTGGGCCACTCAAGGACATTCAGTGACTTGTCGCGAAGACACTCCTATGTTGTCTTGGCTGTGTGCATCGGGTTGTTGCCCTGTTGGAAGGTGAACCTTCACCTCAGTCTGAGGTCCTGAGCGCTCTGGAACAGGTTTTCATCAAGGATGTCTCTGTACTTTGCTCCGTTTATCTTCCCCTCAATCCGGACTTGTCTCTGAAAAACATCCCCACAGCATGATGCTGCCACCCATGCTTCACCGTAGGGATGGTGCCAGGTTTCCTCCAGACGTGATGCTTGGCATTCAGGCCAAAGAGTTCAATCTTGGTTTTATCAGACCAGAGAATCTTGTTTCTCATGGTCTGAGAGTCTTTAGGTGCCTTTTGGTAAACTCCAAGCGGGCTGTCGTGCCTTTTACTGAGGAATGGCTTCAGTCTGGCCACTCTACCATAAAGGCCAGAATGGTGCAGTGCTGTAGAGATGGTTGTCCTTCTAGAAAGTTCTCCCATCTCCACAGCAGAACTCTAGAGCTTTGTCAGAGTGACCATCGGGTTCTTGGTCACCTCCCTGACCAAGACCCTTCTCCCCTGATTGCTCAGTTCAGCTAGGCGGCCAGCTCTAGGAAGAGCCTTGGTGGTTCCAAACGTCTTCCATGTAAGAATGATGGAGGCCACTGTGTTCTTGTGGACCTTCAATGCTGCAGAAAGTTGTTGGTACCCTTCCCCAGATCTGTGCCGACACAATCCTGCCTCGGAGCTCTATGGACAATTCCTTCGACCTCATGGCTTGGTTTTTGCTCTGACATGTACTGTCAACTGTGGGTTCTTATCTAGACAGGTGTGTGCCTTTCCAAATCATGACCAATCAATTGAATTTAACATAACAAAATGTGGAAAAATCCAAGGGGACTGAATACTTTCCAAATGCACTGCATAATGTCTGATGTCTTGCTGCTAATTTATTTTTTACATTTTACATTTGATGTGCTGTTGATTTCAGCCCAGAGATGGAGGCACCTTACAGCACGGAGGAGGAGAGGATGAGGCTGCTAGACCTGTACCGTTACATGCACGGTCGCATCCACAGCTCCTCCCGGGCCCTCAAGCTCATCTACCACGTGGCAGAGAGGGAAACGCTGCTGGCCTGGGTATGTCACTCCCACAAGGCTTTACACGTGGAAGTGTTACTATGGGCAGCTCCAAGAAGCTCTCTGTACTGGAGGCTGATTTAGTCTGGAGTCTTGGTCTCAATGACGTGCATTCTAGTGTAGATATGAAGTGAGCTATTTTGGATTGTTGCTAGCATTCATAGTACTTTTCAGCTTGATGGAACATAACGGTAATTTACAAAGTATTTAAAACTGTTGAAATGGATCTACTAAGTCAGCTCATTGCATATTTTTCCTTTCCTCTATAGGTCACAAGTAAATTTGAATTGTACACCTGCTTCAGCCCCTTGGTGACTAAGGCTTGTGCCATTAACGCCATAACCAAGCTTCTACGGTGGATCAAGAAGGAGGAGGACCGTCTCTTTATCCGATACCCACCCAAGTATTCAACCACGCCCAACCCCAGCAAAAGCTCCCGAAGGTCTGACCAGCAGGATTCAACAGATAATGGCTTCATGTCTCTACTATAGAGCTGCTTTATCTCTGTGCTTAGCTCCGGCTCTTGCACTCTGTCAACACGTAGTTTGTACACTGGCTCTACCACATCCTACATCTTTGGGTACTTCATTGAACTTTGACCACTGGACTATTTAAGGAGGACTTGCCTTTTTGACACTTTCAGACTCTTCTGTACCTTTATGAGAAAGCATGTACAGGAACTGCATTAACGCTTTAGATTAGTCGAACAAGTTGATGTTCAGGGAATCTGTAAAGTGAAAGCAAACATTTTTAAATTGGCTAGTGGTGGAACATTGAAGATAATTTTCAATGATATTGAGTTTTTATATTGTTTTATTCTATTGTAACAAAGGTGAGAACTTCTCGAATGCATCATATCAAATACTTGTTACATAACTATTTCAATTCAAGTTTCATGGTCATTGACACTGTAGCACATGACAAAAATGAATTGGGACTACCTACACTGTAGAACTACTCTTGACTTTGTTTTCAACTGCCTTCATAATTATTGCTAGAAACCTTTAGATGTTGACAGGCTGACACAAACTAAATCCTAAGTGTGGTTATTGGTGGGATGAACAGGAAATGAATGTCTGAATTTTGAAATGTCATCATGAAATTTGGAAGGATTACCACTTGTTTGACATGACTTCTACATGTTGTTCTCAGTTGATACAATTGCCAAACAATTGTTTGACTTGCATGTTATCATCTTTGCAGTTTAGTTTGTAAATAGTGTTAACTCAGTTAATTATGCTCTGGTAATGTAAATATTCAGTTACATTGCCATTCTATCCTTTATTGCTGGGAACCAAATTCCTCACCCACAGTCTACTCTAGTAATCTTCATATACTTTTAAGTACTTGACGGTTAAATGCTTTGTCCAACACACTCAGAAAATCCCACAGAGTTCTCATTTGTGGGATTCTTTATTCAGACACTTCATGCAAATTCTTGTTGGACACCAGGATCAACAATGCGTCATGTCCTGAGTGGTGGCTTATCTGGCTGTTAGGAACATCTTATCTACAGTATTCATGTTCAGTTAGTTCCTAAATAAATCCCAGGTTGCACAAACCACCTTGTCATTCTTTCATAACTGGATGTTAGATTTTTATGAGACTGAGAACAAACAACCATTTAAAACAATTTATTTCTTGCGAGAAAATATTGTTTCAGACAGATTGTAGATCTTGTGGTACAATTCAAATGACAAGATCCAGAAGTCCTCTGCCACCTCAAACGGTCTAGGAGGCTGGTGCACTTTTATGCCGACACAACTACAGGGTTTTGTGCCAACAGCACATTATCCGATATCTCAATAAGTATTGTCACTGATACAAATAGCTACAGAGCTTCATACATAAATCTTTTTCCATATTTATTTTTAAATAACACTTTCAAATTGTCACACGATGTAAATTAAAATCTATTTAGATTTTTTGCATTCCTTAAATTACTTTGTGTATTATAAACACAGACATTTACATATATACAAAATGATGTGCATATGCTTCTACACATGCACATAGTTATATCACATTTTTTTATACCTATGTCTTCACAGCTCATATATTCTATAAACCTTTTCTAACTAACAGATTGTGCTTTTCAAGTCATTGGAGGGTTTGCAAAGAATATTATTGACCTTGTTAAAAAAAGTGGTTGCAGTGACCGCTGACATGACCGGTGAGAAACAGCATCATCTCCATTGTCCTGACTAGACATTCAAAAGTCCTCATGTTCCATCAAATAGCTGCAACAAGCACACCATTTTCATTTCATATAAATAAAAAAAAATTAACAAATAAATTGCTTCACAATGTGTAAAAATATGTTTAAGAAGCATGGTATTTCAATGACAAATACAATCTGAATATGCTTTGAATCTGGGGAATCCCTTTTGAGGATAAAATAAATACAATGTATTTACTTGATGTCTTGATTCACTTGGCCTAAAACAACCATAATATTACTAGACTCATTGCAACGGAGTGGTTGTGTAAAAGTCATTAAAATCTAAATCACAATGAATAACCACATTTTATCATGTCTTTTAGGAACTCCTCTCACATTTCCCCCAAATTCCAAAATGATAATGTTCACCTGAAGAGATGAGAGTCAACCAGACCATCACTCACTTAAGTATATCAAACCACTCAAATTCCATGTCCACCTTCTGGTGAATTAATGAAAATAAGGTCGTTCTTCTCTCACTCAAGCTCTTTGTTATTAGTTTGATCCCTCCTAACCAGACAGATTGCGGTGGATTTGCACACTGATAAAAATCCTTCATATGAAATTGGAGGGGTTGAAACTGAGGTTCCCCTTGGCGTGGTTCATAACGTGGTTCAGGTGTATCATGGCACGGTCGTATGCCGTGTGTACAGACTTGCGGACGCTGGGCTTCTTGCCCTCCATCAGCCGCAGTTTGTCCACTGTGTCATCCATCCCCATTGGCAGCAACTTGTCCCGTGGCAGCCATTGCCTGAAATGCAGCAAGAAGGTTCAACAGAATGACAAATACAATAGGAGGGAAACCTCTTTAGACCAGCTCTATTTTCCTGGATAGTCACCCGTTAAAGTGTCCTAGGGTAAGGAATGTTTTTTTTTGATACAATAGCAGGGAATCATTAGACACACCCATCAACTATCCAGCAACTATGTGAATTTTCATTCAGCAGAACACTCATCTTTACTTTCTTACCAGGTCCTTTTGGTGTCGAAGAACAGCACGAGGTAGTGCCTCTCCCCTGTCGCGTTCTGCCTCCGCTCCCCCAGTTTGAGCACGTCCCCAGGAGGCACAGGGATGGGGATGCCGTTGTGAAGAAGCCCTTCCTGAGGCATGTCAGGGTCAACAACCTGGGGAAATCAATTGGCAGTTTATGTATCCTGTTACTCTCTGTGCTACAACAACGACTGGTAAAGTCAAACTCACCTACGTCTAAAAGAAGGTAACTTGTCAACCATTACGTGTGCCAAACCAAAAACTCTTGAAAATCAGGCCAAGTCTATTGCAGTGCCTTCAGAAAGTGTTCACTTCCCTTGACTTTTTTCAAATTTTGTTGTGTGACAAAGTAAGATTAAAATGTATTTAATTGTCATGTTGTGACAACGATCTACACAAAATACTATTTTCAGAGTTGAAGAATGGACATTCTTTTTTTAATTAAATGGACAAAACACGAATATATTTTTTATTACATAAGTATTCAACCACCTGAGTCAATACATATTAGAATCACCTTTGGCAGCAATTACAGCTGTGAGTCTTTCTGGGTAAGTCTCTAAGAGCTTTCCACGCCTGGATTGTACAATATCTGCTCATTATGCTTTTTAGAATTCTTCGAGCTCTGTCATGTTGGTTGTTGATCATTGCTAGACAGCTATTTTCAAGTCTTGCCATACATTTTCAAGTCGATTTAAGTAAACTGTAACTAAGCCCCTCAGAAACATTCAATGTTGTCTTGGCAAGTAACTCCAGTTTGGCCTTGCGTATTAGGTTATTGACCTGCTGAAAGGTGGATTTGTCTCACAATGTGTTGGAAGCAGACCAGGTTTACCTCTGGGACTTTTTATTTTAATCCTAAAACAACTCCCTAGTCCTTGTGGATGACAAGCATACCCATAACATGATGGAGCCACCACCATGCTTGAAAATATGGAGAGTGGAACTCGGTGATGTGTTGTATAGGATTTGCCACATTTTTTTGCAGTATTACTTTAGTGCCTTATTGCAAACAGGATGCATGTTTTGGAATATTTTTTATTCAGTACACGCTTCCTTCTTTTCACTCTGTCAATTAGCTTAGTATTGTGGAGTAAATACAATCTTTTTGAGCCATCCTCAGTTCTCCTATCACAGCCATTTAACTCTGTAACTGGTTTAAAATCACCATGGTGAAATCCCTGAGTGGTTTCCTTCCTCTCCGTCAATTGAGTTAGGAAGGACACCTGTATCGTTGTAGTGACTGAGTGTATTGATACACCATCCAAAGTGTCATTAATAATTTCACTATGCTCAAAGGGATATTTACCCATCTACCCTTCTTCACAAGGCATTGACAAAACATCCCTGGTCTTTGTAGTTGAATCTGTGCTTGAAATTCCCTGCTCGACTGAGGAAACTTACAGATAATTGTATGCGTGGGGTACAGAGATGGGGTAGTCATTCAAAAATCATGTTACACACCATTATTGCACACAGAGAGAGTTCATGCGGAAAGTATTCAGACACCTTGACTTATTCTAAAATGTATTAAATATTTGCCAAAGTGAAAACAGGTTTTTAAAAATTTGTGCAAATTATTAAAAATAAAAAACAGAAATAGCTTATTTACATAAGTAATCAGACCCATTGTAATCAGACCCATGAGACAGTGACAGTGAATGTCAGAGCAAAGACCAAGCCATGAGTTCGAAGTAATTATCTGTAGAGCTCAGAGACAGGATTGTGTCGAGGCACAGATCTGGGGAAGGGTAACAAAACATTACAGCAGCATTGAAGGTCCCCAAGAACACAGTGGCCTCCATCATTCTTCAATGGAAGAAATTTGGAACGACCAAGACTCTTTCTAGAGCTGGCCGCCCGGCCAAACTGAGCAATTACCGGAGATGGGCCTTGGTCAGGGAGGTGACCAAGAACCCGATGATCACTGACAGAGCTCCTCTGTGTAGATGGGAGAACCTTCCCAGAAGGACAGCCATCTCTGCAGCACTCCACCAATCAAGCCTTTATGTTAGAGTGGCCAGACAAAGCCATTCCTCAGTAAAAGACACATGACAGCTCACTTGGAGATACCTAAAGGACTCTCTGACCATGAGAAACAACATTCTCTGGTCTGATGAAACCAATATTGGCCTGAATGCCAAGTCTGGAGGAAACCTAGCACCATCCCTACGGTGAAGCATGGTGGTGGCAGCATCATGCTGTGGAGATGTTTTTCAGCGACAGGGACTGACTAGTCAGGACTGAGGGAAAGATGAGCAGAGCAAAGTACAGAGAGATCCTTGATGAAAACCTGCTCCAGACTGCTCTGGACCTCAGACTAGAGTGAGTAGGACAACAACCCTAAGCACACAGCCAAGAAAAAACAGGAGTAGCTTCAGGACAAGTCTCTGAATGTCCTTGAGTGGCCCAGCCAGAGCCCGGACTTGAACCCGATCGAACATCTCTGGAGAGCCCTGAAAATAGCTGTGCAGCGACACTCCTCATCCAACCTGACAGAGCTTGAAGGGATCTGCAGAGAAGAATGGGAGAAACTCCCCAAATACAGGTGTGCCAAGCTTGTAGCGTCATACCTAAAAAGACTAAGAGCATACCTAATCGCTGACAAAGGTGCTTCAACTTAGTACTGAGTAAAGGGTGTGAATACTTAGGCAAATGTGATATTTCAGTTGTATTTTCTTTATAAATTTGCAACCAAATGTTTAAAAATATATATATATATTCTTTTTTAGGCTTGCCATAAACAAAGGGTTTGAATTTTTATTGACTCAAGACATTTAAGCTTATAATTTTTTATTAATTTGAAGAAAAAAAATATGTAAAAACATAATTCCACTTTCACATTATGGGGTATTGTTTGTAGATCAGTGACACAATCTAAATGTAACTCATTTGAAAATGAGGCCGTAACAACAAAATGTGGAAAAAGTGAAGGGGTGTGAATACTTTGTAGATACATGCAATGAATGAATGACATTCATGTTCTCTCACCATTGCTGGGTATGATGGATATCCACGACACTTAGCCCAGACCAGGTCCAGTGGTGTGAGCTCTGTCTGACTTTCAAAGGGCAAAAGCATACTCATCCCTGAGGACAAAGACAAGGGAAATTTAACTCCATTTATTTATTTTTTATATATCATGAATTCTATAATTTTATAGAATTTTCTAAAATGTACAGTCAGGTCCAAAATGATTGGCACCCTTGATAAAGATGAGCAAAAAAGACTACAATAAATAATACAATTATTATATACTGATATACAACTGCTCAGAGAGAGATTTTGTTGAACAAGTAATACAAAAAATAATTTGAAAAAGATAGGGGTCAAAATTGGCACCACTGTTTTCAATACTCTGCAAAACTCCTCTTGCGATGATAATGGCACTGAACCTTTTTCTAAAAGGTTTTATGAGATTGTGGAACACATTTGGAGGGATCTTAGACAATTCTTCCATACCGAATCTTCCATTTCATTGTGGAATTTGATGTGTACTAGGGGTTATTGTCTTGCTGGAAGGTCCACCTGCGGCTAGGTTTTAGCCTCCTGGCAGGGGCAACAGGGTTATTGGCTAAAATGTCCTGGTACTTGATGCCATTGAACTTAAGGGTCCCAGGACCACCGGAAGCAAAATAGCCCCAGAACATCAAATTCCACCAAATTTTACAGTAGGTATGAGGTTATTTTCTGCATGAAATATGTATTTTTTTCACACCAAACCCACCACTGGTGTGCGTGGCCAAAGAGCTCAATTTTCATGTCATCTGACCAAAGCACTGGTTCATTCCAAGTGCCAATGCCGTTTAGCAGACTCCAGGCATTTACATTTGTGGGTTGCTCTCATGTTAGCTAGCTGATATTTCTCTGTCAAATCACAGCTATGCCAAGATAGCAAGAACTAGTGTCTGGAATGTGTTTCTTGAGACACTCGTTCTACAACACCTTGCTACTCGCTAGAATAATCAAATAATGTAGCTAGCTAGTGTAACCAACTCACTGTCAGCAACGACACCAGGCACAGTCTTACATTTGTTGGTTGACAGCCAGCAAAACTTGTAGCTAGCATTGGCTGTAATACCTTTCCTGGTATTATATCTGATTGTTGAACAACTTCTATGGAAGCCCATTTTCACTAGTGTAGCTATTTCCTGATCAATATGTGCATCAGTGCTCTGCTATCCAACCCGAGCCTGACAGATCCCAACATTATGCACCGGGTTAGGGCTGGTAACGCCAGTGTTTTTCATCAATAACTAGGGTACGGGCAAGGCATCACTAAATTGATCACTAACATTTTGAAGCAGAGCCATTTGCTCGTGCTCTGACTAAGATCATAACGTGGTGTCAGAAGTGCTTCAACCTCATCAAATATAAGACTGGAGAGATGGCGAGATGCTCCTTGAGTTTTGTCAGAGTTTAGAATGACGAAAAGTAGCTACAGCTAACTACTCTCTCATCTCTCTTCATTGAGCAGAGCAGCCCAAGCGAAGACGTTCCTATGGCGACTCAGAGCACCATGAGCAGAGCGCGTTGCAACTAGGGAGCGAGCGACAGACAGAGAGGAGCAGGCAATGGATTTACTAAAAGAGGAAGTTCTTTCTGATTTGGGTCGTACATTTGGCAGAAGCAATCGGGCCTGGGTATGGTAGGGCCTAAACGTGGCGGGCCTGGGTATGGTAGGGCCTAAACGTGGCGGGCCTGGGTATGGTAGGGCCTAAACGTGGCGGGCCTGGGTATGGTAGGGCCTAAACGTCGCGGGCCTGGGTATGGTAGGGCCTAAACGTCGCGGGCCTGGGTATGGTAGGGCCTAAACGTCACGGGCCTGGGTATGGTAGGGCCTAAACGTCACGGGCCTGGGTATGGTAGGGCCTAAACGTCACGGGCCTGGGTATGGTAGTGCCTAAACGTCACGGGCCTGGGTATGGTAGGGCCTAAACGTCACAGGCCTGGGCATGGTAGGGCCTAAACGTCACAGGCCTGGGCATGGTAGGGCCTAAACGTCACGGGCCTGGGTATGGTAGGGCCTAAACGTCACGGGCCTGGGTATGGTAGGGCCTAAACGTCGCGGGCATGGGTATGGTAGTGCCTAAACGTCGCGGGCCTGGGTATGGTAGGGCCTAAACGTCGCGGGCCTGGGTATGGTAGGGCCTAAACGTCACGGGCCTGGGTATGGTAGGGCCTAAATGTTGCAGCCATGGGTAGGACATGAGCATTGCACATCAAGCTACTGCCAAAGATACACGTGTTGTCTGTGGAATTTGTTTTGCATGGCCTGGTGCGCCGGGTCTGCTCATTTTCGACCATTCCATTGGTGCTCCTAAGATGAGGTCTGCACCCGCCCAGCGCACGGGGCCATGCAAAGCGAACTCGCCCAGTCTTTCCCGGAAAACACGGTGCCCCCTACGTCTTTATAGGCAAAAGGGGCATGAATTGTTGACATAATTGTAATCCAAACCCTTAAGTAAATTATGATGTGATGACCAAAATCATCCTATTTAAACTTTGTAGTCAATTTTGAAACTAGAATAAATGTTTCTGACTCATATAGATGCAACATAGGACATTTTCAAAAGGAGAAGTTGGTTTTCATGGGAAGTTGACCTGTATTATTGGTTTCTTAGCAAAAAATGTTTTTGCCTGAAGGCCAACCAAAATTTGTCTCTTTTCATTTGTAAGTTCTTTGCCTTTTCCCATGGTGATGGTTGACAAAGGGATTTTAAATGGGTGTTACCTCATTTCTATACCCCAGTGAAACAAGAAGCCATGGAAGGCCACAATACGGTTCCTTAAACTGAGATTAAATTTAAAAAGTAGAATGTTAATGCAGATTTTATTTATAACACTCTTAAGAGGTGGCAATCATGTTGACCCCTATCTTTGAGAGAGAAAAAAAATATTACCTTTTCTCTGAGCAATTGTATTAGTATAAAATAATATAATTTCCCCCCAAAAATGTAGCATACAATATAGCTTGGTATTTGTATTCTTTATTTTATACAGTCTTTTTTGCTCATCTTTATCAAGGGTGCCAATCATTTTCCACCCGACTGTATACATCCATATTTGCGAAAACATATCTATTATGTCTGACCCTAAGGTATGTGGTGCCTGGACACACTCACCTGAGCCTCCATTCTGCCTCTCTGGGACTTTAGCCAGAGCTGGTTTACCACGACTGCGTTTGGGTAGCAGGGGGTCACTACATCCATAGACAGAACAAAAGGGAAGATGCATAATATTTCTAAATATATATAACACCTTGAATATCAGAGCATCAGGTGTTCAGAGAGATTCTCACCTGTGTTTTTGGTCATTGGATGGTGGGTCTGAGGAGTCCTCTTTGTGCTTTCCTAGCCCATTTGTCAAGCCTAGTAGAATACAAATTCTGTTAATTGATATCATCATCATTATCTACCCTCTCTTCCCGTATTCAACCGTCACAAATAAAGGGTGAAGACATGTTTTCCTTTATAACAAGTAATAACTTGTTAATACAATCACATACAGCTTTTCTTTTTTTTCACCTTTATTTAACCAGGTAGGCCAGTTGAGAACAAGTTCTCATTTACAACTGCGACCTGGCCAAGATAAAGCAAAGCAGTGTGACAACACAACAACACAGAGTTATACATAAACAAACGTACAGTCAATAACACAATAGAAAAATCTATGTAATGTGTGTGCAAATGTAGAAGAGTAGGGAGGTAAGGCAATAAATTGGCCATAGAGGCAAAAATAATTACAATTTAGCATTAACACTGGAGCGATAGATGTGCAGATGATGATGTGCAAGTAGAGATACTGGGGTGCAAAAGAGCAAGAGGATAAGTAACAATATGGGGATGAGGTAGTTGGGTGTGCTATTTACAGATTGGCTGTGTACAGGTGCAGTGATCGGTAAGCTGCTCTGACAGCTCATGCTTAAAGTTAGAGAGGGAGATATAAGACTCCAGCTTCAGTGATTTTTGCAGTTCGTTCCAGTCATTGGCAGCAGAGAACTGGAAGGAAAGGCGACCAAAGGAAGTGTTGGCTTTGGGGATGACCAGTGAAATATACCTGCTGGAGCGTGTGCTACGGGTGAGTGTTGCTATGGTGACCAGTGAGCTGAGATAAGGCGGTGCTTTACCTAGCAAAGACTTATAGAAGACCTGGAGCCAGTGGGTCTGGCGACGAATATGAAGTCAGGGCCAGCCAACGAGAGCATACAGGTCGCAGTGGTGGGTAGTATATGGGGCTTCGGTGACAAAACGGATGGCACTGTGATAGACTACATCCAGTTTGCCGAGTAGAGTGTTGGAGGCTATTTTGTAAATGGCATCGCCAAAGTCAAGGATCGGTAGGATAGTCAGTTTTACGAGGGTATGTTTGGCAGCATGAGTGAAGGAGGCTTTGTTGCGAAATAGAAAGCCGATTCTAGATTTAATTTTGGATTGGAGATGCTTAATGTGAGTCTGGAAGGAGAGTTTACAGTCTAACTAGACACCTAGGTATTTGTAGTTGTCCACATATTCTAAGTCAGAACTGTCCAGAGTAGTGATGCTAGTCGGGCGGGAGGGTGCGGGCAGCAATCGGTTGAAGAGCATGCACTTAGTTTTACTAGCATTTAAAACCAGTTGAGGCCACGGAAGGAGTGTTGTATGGCATTGAAGCTCGTTTGGAGGTTTGTTAGCACAGTGTCCAAAGATGGGCCAGATGTATACAGAATGGCGTCGTCTGCGTAGAGGTGGATAAGAGAATCACCAGCAGCAAGAGCAACATCATTGATATATACAGAGAAAAGAGTTGGCCCGAGAATTGAACCCTGTGGCATCCCCATAGAGACTGCCAGAGGTCCGGACAACAGGCCCTCCAATTTGACACACTGAACTCTATCTGAGAAGTAGTTGGTAAACCAGGCGAGGCAGTCATTTGAGAAGCCAAGGCTATTGAGTCTGCCGATAAGAATGCGGTGATTGACAGAGTCGAAAGCCTTGGCCAGGTCGATGAAGACGGCTGCACAGTACTGTCTTTTATCGATGACGGTTATGATATCGTTTAGGACCTTGAGCGTGGCTGAGGTGCGCCCATGACCAGCTCGGAAACTAGATTGCATAGTGGAGAAGGTACGGTGGGATTCGAAATGGTCGATCTGTTTGTTAACTTGGCTTTCGAAGACTTTAGAAAGGCAGGGCAGGATGGATATAGGTCTATAACAGTTTGGGTCTAGAGTGTCTCCCCTTTTGATTAGGGGGGTGACCGCGGGAACTTTCCAATCTTTGGGGATCTCAGACGATACGAAATAGAGCTGGAATGAAATGACAGAGCAAATGTAAATTAAATGTTTTATATCTACCGTCCTCTTTGACGAGATGGAGGGGCTTGTCTGCCTCGCTGTCAGAGTTGGACCCTCTGGACCTCAGGTGGTGGGATGACGGTGAGGAGGGTGTGGGAGGAGGGGCAGGGTTGGAGAGGGCGGTCACACTGGGAGTTTTTGGAATTGTGGGGGTACGGTCCAAGCCATTGGTTTTACCCTCAGTGGTCCGTCTGTTCTGTAACTGAGCCGCCTTGTTCTTTGCGAGTCTTGCTCCATTTTTAGCTTTCTTGAACAGAACGGATGTACGACGGCCAACTCCAACCAAAGGACAGGCGTTAATGGGAGGACTGGGAGTCTCCAAAGGAGAGACCTCTTGAGAAGCCTCCTCCTGTTTGCACAGTGTCAGTGTCTCCCCAACTTCAGCATCATCATCGCTCCGTCCGTTGCCCCCACTACGGGAGGATCTCTGGCGCTTGTAGGAGCGCCCTGGTGACCTTTGCCCTGTGGTCACTAGGCCCAGTAAGGGTGGTTCAGGTGGGGCATCTCCTGGCAGTGGGGACGACACTGGGCATGAAGGCTCTAGTGTTGGTGGAGAGTCATCTACAAGAAGGAAACATGCATTTATCACTTTGTTAAAGCTCAGACACACCGGTAGGATTGTCAATATTTGCCTACCGACATTACTTAGCACCTCTGAACAGTGTCAGCAGTCAACCTCTTTTGTGTTCACACAGCAAAGACAATGGAAGTCGTCAGCCACTCAGCCTTGTTAAAATACTCCAAACCAGAAGGTGGCAGTTGCGTTGTTTGGCAATGCATATCCATGTTTATTGCTTATGGTCTAGATTCCAAGCTATCTGCACTAATGTTGCTATTTTGTAGAAAGCCCTTGTTGTTACTAGCCAGATGGCCACAGCTAGATAACTACCTAGCAAGATGACGAAGAAACAATTGAATTCACTCTCCATAATCCCATGCTGCCAGTGCCAGCCCATAGACAAATGTTGAGTTAGCTAGCTAACGTTAGAATATATATTTTTGGCTCCCCCACGTAGGAGTTTGTACTCTCTGATTGGCTCTAAGTCAAGTGGTTGGCCACTTACGAGCATTGCCATTCTACAAGTAGAATCGGTAGGTTCGTCGCTACCCGATCGACACACAGCAGGTACCGCTTTTGTTCTAGCAAGAGAAGGACCGGCCTGCCACTGTGGTAAGTACCTGTCGGCAGTCTATCGGCAGTGAGATTCTCAGTGTGTTTCATGCTTTAGGGCAGAGGTTCCCTAACTTTTCACTCAGACATCTTCTTGCAATTCTATACATTTTGCCACGTCTAATGTTTATTCATGTGATATTTGAGTGACTCAAACATTACAACAAAATCTCTTTATTTAGCCATTTTACATATAAATCCTTATTTGTTCATCAAAAATGTTGAATAACTCACCACAGGTTAATGAGAAGGGTGTGCTTGAAAGGATGCACATAACTCTGCAATGTTGGGTTGTATTGGAGAGAGTCTGTCTTAAATTAATTTCCACACACAGTCTGTGCCTGTATTTAGTTGTCATGCAAGTGAGGGCCGAGAATCCACTCTCACTTAGGTACGTGGTTGCAAAAGGCATCAGTGTCTTAACAGCGCGATTTGCCAAGGCAAGAAACTCTGAGCGCAGCCCTATCCAGAAATCTAGCAGTGGCTTCAGATTAAATTAAATTTTCACAGAACCGTTTGTTGCAATTTGGATGAGGCTCTCTTGTCCAGATATCGGTAAGTGGACTGGAGGCAGGGCATGAAAGGGATAACGAATCCAGTTGTTTGTGTCGTCTATTTCGGGAAAGTACCTGCGTAATTGCGCACCCAGCTCACTCAGGGGCTTCGCTCTATCACATTTGACCGTAAGCTTGAGTTGTCCGTAAGCTTTTATTTATTTATTTTACCATTATTTTACCAGGTAAGTTGACTGAGAACACGTTCTCATTTGCAGCAACGACCTGGGGAATAGTTACAGGGGAGAGGAGGGGGATGAATGAGCCAATTGTAAACTGGGGATTATTAGGTGACCATGATGGTTTGAGGGCCAGATTGGGAATTTAGCCAGGACACCGGGGTTAACACCCCTACTCTTACGATAAGTGCCATGGGATCTTTAATGACCTCAGAGAGTCAGTACACCCGTTTAACGTCCCATCCGAAAGACGGCACCCTACACAAGCTTGAGTTCATTTGCACACAAAAAATCATACAATGATGGAAAGACCTGTGTGTTGTCCTTGTTAATGCAGACAGAAAAGAGATCCAACTTCTTAATCAGTAAAGAAAATTTTAAGCTCATCTCTAAATTTAAAAAAATGTGTCAATACTTTGCCCCTTGATAACCAGCGCACTTCTGTACGTTGTAAAAGCGCTACATGGTCGCTGCCCATATCATTGCATAATGCAGAAAACACACGAGAGTTCAGGGGCCTTGCTTTAACAAAGTTAACCATTTTCACTGTAGTGTCCAAAACGTCTTTCAAGCTGTCAGGTATTCCCTTGGCAGCAAGAGCCTCTCGGTGGATGCTGCAGTGTACTCAAGTGGCGTTGGGAGCAACTGCTTGCACACGCGTTTCCAATCCACTATGTCTCACTGTCATGGCTTTTGCGCCATCATTACAGATACCAACACATCTTGACCACCAAAGTCCATTTGATGTCACAAAGCTGTCCAGTACATTAAACATATCCTCTTCTGTTGTCCTGGTTTCCAATGGTTTGCAGAAAATGATGTATTCCTTAATTGACCCCCCATAAACGTAACAGACATATACCAGGAGCTGTGCCAGGCCCGCCACGTCTGTTGATTCATCCAGCTGTAAGGCATAGAATTCACTGGCTTGTATGCGAAGCAGTAATTGTTTCAAAACATCTCCTGCCATGTCACTGATGCGTTGTGAAACAGTGTTGTTTGATGAAGGCATTGTCTATATAGTTTTTTTGCCCTTTTCCCCCAGCATTGTCCCAGCCATATCGACGGCAGCAGGAAGAATTAAGTGCTCCACAATAGTACGGAGCTTGCCTGTCCTATCCACTCGGTAGCTCACCATATAAGACTCTTCTAGCCCCTTATTATTAATGGTATCTGCTGCTTTTATACATGTCTTACTACTCAAAAGTCATCTTTATTCTTGCTCAGAAAACTCCTGTGGCTTATTTTTCAAATTGTCATGTTTTGTTTCTAAATGTCTGCGCAAGAGTAAAGGTTTCCCGCGAGAGAGTAACGGTTAATGTGATTGCATGTTAATTATTTGACTAGGCTATCTGTATTTGACATTGTGTTATTTCACTGAACACTAGATGGTTTAATAACATTTTTGGCAATGAAACGATGCTACTCAGGTGAGAAGAAAAATGTATAGCACTGTTGGAAAATATAAATGTACTGTTGAAAATGTGAAAAATAAAATTGCGAAAAATATAGAATTTTTTCGAAATTAGAAAAATAAAAATGTGAATCACATTTTTATTTGGCGTACCCCCGACGACATTGCGCGTACCTCACCCAGTTTGGGAATACCTGCTTTAGGGTAATCAAATCAGAATTGCACAACAACAAATCAATAATTTGACTAACACATCAATTCTAGAAAGATTAGTAGGGTTGGAAAGCAACAATAAAAGTAAATCCCTTCTCTTACCTGTCCCCGGGGTAGAGGCTGATGTTAAAGGACCGTTCTCCACATTGCCCTTCTCTCCCTTTTCTTCTTCTCCGTCAACTTCTTCTTCTTTCCCATTGAGAGACTGTGAGCGCTGCTGCTTGTGCCCGATCATGTTGATCTCTCTGCGCAACAGCCGGATGCGTTTGGTTCTCCCTCCACTGGAGCGCATGGACGTCACCACGTCCAGCTTCTCCAGCAGGGCCTTCAGCTGCTCCTCTGTGGACAGGTGGAGCCTGTTGTCTGGGTCCAGGAGAGAGTCCACTGTCGAGAGAACACAAAAAGAGGAGAAAGAGAAGAGGGACATGAGTTATGATTGTGAAGCTTTATTCTCTGAACGCCATTCCACGGCCAACCCAACCTGTGAGCTGTGCTCACCGTCCTCCCAGGTGCATTGGTAGAAGCCGTGCATGTTGGGAAAGTCTGGGAGGTGCATGCCCGTGCTGGGGTCCAACCCGATGCTCTGGGCCTGT
This sequence comes from Salvelinus fontinalis, assembly GCF_029448725.1. NCBI lineage: Eukaryota > Metazoa > Chordata > Actinopteri > Salmoniformes > Salmonidae > Salvelinus > Salvelinus fontinalis. The sequence goes on from NC_074682.1 coordinate 11,431,592, forward strand.
CTGTGGGCGTGGCGGAGGACGGCCCCTCCCACCTCCCGCAGATGCAGGGCGGCTCGGTGGAACGCGGTCTCCTTGGAGTTGTACCTCAGGCAGTTGGACACCATGAGGTTGAAGTCGCCCTCCAGGTCTGCAATGGAGCAGTAAGCATGGGCCTCCAGTTTGGCACGCATGCTGGACAAGTCCATGGGCTTGGAGATGAACTCCAGATAGTCCGGGACCTTCAATTAAAAACATACAAGCGAACCAACCTTTCAAGAAAGAAGCAGGTGAGAAAAGCATTGCTAGAGGCTGAATTGTAAAGCAATGCAAAAAAGACCAACTGATCTAACTCTACTAACCTCTGCTAGATTCACAGGCTGAGAGAAGATCTGTGCCGTGTCCTTCTCCTGAAGCTGGTCCAGGGTGGAGCGCAGCAGTATTAACGCAGGGGTCAACTTCAGCTCCAGAGCGGCCTGTTGAAGTTTCATCTGGAGGGAGAATGAAAGAGGGGGAGAGAAAGAGGTCATATGAAAGGGCGCAGAGTAATTTAAGGAAAGCAATTAGACAGATACAGTGATTGTAAAAATGCATTATTCTCATACGTTACATGCAAATGGTAACTCATGATTATACAGTATGTAAAATCATGGCCTCCCCCGACTGACAAAAGTACCTGCTCTCTCTTTAGTCGCTCTCTCTTGCGAATGAGTTCCACCAGGAGCCGGGCTCTCTCCAGGTCCTGCCGCAACTTCTGCCAGTACCGTAGCTCCTCCCTTGCCGCACTAAGCTTCTCATCAGGCTCCCTCTGAACACATGCAAACACACATTTTACATTTCACTATCAACACGATATCTATAATTGACATTAAGCCCCCCTTCCCCCCCTCTATTTTCCTGACCTGCTCAGCAGTCTTGTGAGCCTGCAGATGCGAGTGCAGGCGCCGGATGAGAGGCATGCCGTTTCGGGATTGACGTTTCAGCAGCCAGTAGTTGTGAAGCCTCTGCATGAACTGGTTCTTCCTCTGGACAGCAACCCCAGTGCAAATCTTGTTCAGCCTGTTCATACATTGCAATAACTGTTATTCATATTTTGGCATCTTCCCACTGTATAGATAGTGTATTAATAGTTAGTACAAGGCAGTTGTACTGTTCCATTAAACATACATTATTATTAGGCTATAAAAATGTGCTCTCTAAACTGAAGATTACTCAAAGCAAATATACCGGTAGTAAGAAGACAAAGAGAAAAATTCTACTGGGAGTGTTGTGTTGGTAGAAGGGGTGTGGGAGGGCTGACCTGTGAGAGGGGATCTGAGGAACCAGCAGTACAGGCACAGCGGAGCGACGGGTCGTCTGACCTTTCTTCTTCTTCTGGCCCTTGGGAGTCTTTTTACTGGGTAGTGCCAGGGGGCTCTGAGTGTATGACCTTTGACCTCTGTTCCCCCTTCCTCCCACCAGCCTCCCCTCCACATCACCAGACCCATCTCGCCTTAACCCGACCGGAGAGTGATTCTCACAGAAGGCAGTTTTTTTTACAGAGAAGGTGGTTCCGTTGACCCCGGTCTCTCGGACCGGGTCGATCTTCATGAAGAGGCCAGCCTTCTGGGCACAGGTGACATGGAAGGCCCGGTAACAGTTGGCCTTGTGGCACTGGATGGACGCGCCCCAGCCTTTCTGCTTGCACAGGTGGCAGGTGAGCTTCCAGCGGGCTGCGGGGATGTTTTTCACCCCCTCCACGGGCTCCAGGAACACCGTGTTGGCAAAGCACACCTCTGGGATCCATATGGCACAGACTACGTGGGCCCAGCGTCCATCACTAGTCTGTTTGAAGGCACCTCCCCGGTTGGGGCAGAGCACACAGTCCACGGGGCGTGAGGGGGACTGCAGACAGCAGCGGCACAACCACTGGCCCTCAGGGATGTAGGGCACGCCGTAGCACTCCTGGTGGACGGCCAGGTTGCAGATGTCACAGAACAGGATGACGTTGCTGTTGAGACACTCGTCGTCCAGGCAGACGCAGCAGAAGGCGTCCTCGTCTATGGCACTCTGGGACAGGGCCTGGCTCCGTGACTCCAGGATGGACTCCCTCTCCAGACGGTCGATCAGCAGCTCAAAGGTATCCGGAGAGACGGAGGCGTGGCCATCAGACACCCTCTTTTGATTGACCATCTCCAGCCAGGCCAGGTCCTCCTCGTCCATGTCGTACTCTGCCTCACAGTCCTGCTCCTCTCCTGACTTCTCTATGAACCGGTAGTAGGCCGCAGGGAGGGGAGGTGCGGCTGAAGGACACAGGGAGTCCAGCACGCGGAAGGTGGGCTCAGGGAGAGGGCTTTGGGGGGAAGGGTGCTGGGAAGGATCGGTTTGGCTTTGCGTGTGTTGCTGACCGCCAGAACGTCGGCTCAGGTGAGATGAGGTTTTACTCTCCCTCCTGCGACCCTTTGGGTTGGGAGGTTTGCGCCCTGGTCTGGCTCTGCTCTGGGTTTGTTCGCTGTTCTCTTTGTTACTGTTGCACTCAACAATGTCCTGAGCCATCATCTCATCCTCTGTGATGACTGGCAGAGGGTCTGTGATGTTGATCCTGTGAAGCCTTCCATCCAGGTCCACCTCCACCATCTTCTGGGCCTGAGCATATGTCAAAGTCTCTCTAGATGGAGATAGTTGCAGTCTATAGGGGGAAGGCGGCCGCGGCCGAACGCTGGAGACCCTGCCCCTTCCCCTTCCCCGGCCCCGGCCCATCTCAAGCCCAACTTCTCCAGCACTGCATCCCCGCCTCCGCAGCCTCCTCATGGGGGTTTGCACTAGTTTCCTATAATGGAGAGGGTGAGGATGGAGTTAAGCAAAAGAAAGAGAAAACTAATCTGTTGTTCAATTCTGAATTGCACAATAAGTCAATAGAGGAACTAATTAGAAGGTATCCTTCATTTGAAATGTCCTGAAGGATGATTACATAGCACAATAGGATAGAGAGACTATAACTTAGATGTATGTGAGATAAGGAAGACAACCCACCAGAGGATATTTGAAACAGTCAAACACCAACTTATCAACATACAGAAACTAATGCACTCACCAGTGCCAGCCTGCTGCAAGTTTGTGCAAGAGAGATTCACAAGAACATGCACATGACATTTTCTGGTCAAAATAGGGCAATTCAACGGTAATTGCACTGAAACTCAGATTTTTCATTTTTTATTTTATTTATTTTTATTTAACCTTTATTTAACTAGGCAAGTCAGTTAAGAACAAATTTTTATTTACAATGACAGCCTACCAAAAGGCAAAAGGCCTCCTGTGGGGGACGGGGGCTGGGATTAAAAATAAATAATGAAATAAAAAATATAGGACAAAACACATATCACGACAAGAGACACAACACAACACTACATAAAGAGAGACCTAAGACAACAACATAGCAAGGTAGCAACACAGCATGACAACAACATGGTAGCAACACAACATGACAGCAGCACAACATGGTAAACATTTAATATGAATGCCAAACAAAAAAACATTAATTTCAAAGTATAACAAACCATACAACTCTGCAACTTTTACACTGACATTTTTACAAAAACATTTAATGGAAGAACTGTGCAGATGCAAAGTTTGGTAACAGAATTTCTGTAAAACCTCCCTTGCTTTTTACGTGACAACATTGTCAAAAAACTCTTAAATATCTGCTCTGAGTTAAGATTCAATGATGTCTGCTATGACATGACACCCTGAGTTTGAAAACATATCTTTGGTAATTAAACTACAGTAAGTGAAGTGGATTTACACCCGGTAACAGAATTGCAGAAACGGAATTTCATCATGGGTCCCTGATCTGTACTATACAGAAATGCATAATTATGTATAGTTCATGGTGATGTATCCTAAATAGGTAAACAAACGTAGAAATATTTAATATCCTCCTTTGCATATTTGGGTATTAATCTACACATTGGCTATTATTTTAATGAGCTCCGCCACCAATCAAGACCAAATTTGGTTGGTCCGGACCAAATCTGAACCAATCACAGACCTCGATGTTTCACACGTTTGTAGATCAAAGTACAGAACAGTGGAGTATAGTCAAGTAGAGTACAGTTCAGTACCATACAGTAGTGTACAGTAAAGTATAGTTCAATAAAATACATTATAGTGTAACCTACCCATGCTTGTGTGCTCTACTGTGTACAGTACAGACCTCTACTCCACTCTATAGGACTGTACTCTACTTTTCTTTACTGTACTGTGTTCTACTGTACTGTAATGTAATGTACTACTTTCTTAACTGTACTGTGCTCTACTATACTGTACTGTCCAAACTTGTGAAAACTAGACGTCTATGATTGGTTCAGATTTGTTCCGGACCAAATCTGAACCAATCATGGACGTCTATGTTTGGGCCAAATCAAGGACGGTCCAGACGTCTGTGGATGTTGAAATCAAGTTCAGGGTGGATTGACCAAATTTCAACTACTTTTCAACGTCCGTGGACGTCGGTGCTCAGTGGTTACAGGGCTGGTTAGTGGTAAAGTGGTGGTAAAGGGCTGGTTACAGTAAATAGAAAGAGGGGCTCATGGGGTAAGTACCAGTAAGAAAAATGTATGTGAGTGAGTGGTTGTCCAGACTTTTCACACTCTTGCTTTGACCACCAGGCGACAGAAAGAGAAAGAAAACAGTTCTGCTGAACATAACAGTATGCCAGTGGAAGGGAGGACAGTAGCAGGTCACCCAAATGTGGTTTGACTATTATGATATTCCCATTGTAGCCAAATCAATTGCAGAAATTCCGTTAACGATTTTTGGGGAAATTCTGTTACTGATTTAGTAACAGAATTGAGTTTAAATCACTTACTAATTCATAAACTAAATTTGTATTAGTAAAAACAATAATTGAACACTACTAAACTACTAAACACACTAAACACTACTTTTACTTGTTCCTTCTGATAATTTTCTTTATCCTCCCTCATGAGGGAGAGAAATTTGAAATTATCTTAAAGATATGTGGGTTTTTGGTAACGGATATTCAAGACACAAGGCAATGTTTCTTAAACTTACAGAAGGCAAAAAAACGTATCCTAATCTAAATATAACTGTTGGTATTAGTTGGCAAGGGTCTTTTTATTTAACCTTTATTTAACTAGGCAAGTCAGTTAAGAACAAATTCTTATTTTACAATGACAGCCTACCCCTCCCCTAACCTGGACAACGCTGGGCCAGTTGTGCGCCACCCTATGGGACTCACTATCACGGCCAGTTGTGATACAGCCCGGGATCGAACCAGGGTCTGTAGTAACACCTCTAGAACTAAGTGCAGTGCCTTAGACTGCTGTGCCACTCTTTACTTCAAAATTGTGTTTAATTTCTAATACCTTTTAAGACTTTTTCTGGTAGATGTTTTCTAAGAAATCAAAGGCTTTAATTATTCCATTATAATTTTGGGGATTGAAAATGGTTGAACAATGTATAGTGTCTTCAAACCCCTTGACTTATTCAACATTTGTTGCGTTACAGCCTGAATTCAAAATGGATAAAAAATATATTTAAAAAAATCACACATCTACACATAACCCATAATGACAAAATGTAAACGTTTCTAGAAATGTTTGCTAATGTATTGAAAATGAAATTTACTGAACAAAAATATATATGCAACAATTTCAACGATTTTACTGAGTTTCAGGTCATATAAGGAAATCAGTCAAGTGAAATGAATTCATTAGGCCCTAATATATAGATTTCACGTCTGGGCAGGGGTGTTGCCATGGAAGGGTCCGGGAGGGCATAGGCCCACCCACGGAGGAGCCAGGCCCACCCACTGGGGAGCCAGGACCAGCAAATCAGAATTAGTATTTCCCCACAAAAGGGGATGTCGAGGTCCTGGGGTGACGTGGTTACACATGGTCTGCAGTTGTGAGGCCGGTTGGACGTACTGCCAAATTCTCTAAAACGACATTGGAGGTGGATAATGGAAGAGAAATGGACATTCAATGCTCTGGCAACAGAGAGTTCCTGAGTGGTGCAGTGGTTTAAGGCACTGCATCTCAGTGCTAGAGGCATCACCACAGACCGTGGTTCGATTCCAAGCTGTATCACAACCAGCTGTGATTGGGAGTCCCATTGGGAGGCGCACAATTGACCCAATGTTGTTAGGGTTTGGCTGGAGTAGGCTGTCAGTAAAAAAAATATTTGTTCTTAACTGACTTGCCTACTTAAATAAGTAAAAACAGCTTTGGCAGACATTCCTGCAGCCTGCATGCCAATTGCACTCGCTCTCAAAACTTGTGTAATTGTGTTGTGACAAACTGCACATTTTAGAGTGGCCTTTTATTGTCACCAGCACAAGGTGCACCAGTGTAATGATCACACTGTTTAATCAGCTTCTTGATATATCACACCCATCAGGTGGATGGATTATCTTGGCAAAGGAGAAATGCTCACTAACAGGGATATAAACAAATGTGTGCACAAAATTGGAGAGAAATAAGCTTTTTGTGCTTACGGAACATTACTGGGATCTTTTATTTCAGCTCATGAAACATGGGACCAACACTTTACATGTTGCATTTATATTTTTGTTCAGTGTACAAGAATATCTAATATATATAAGTACCCACACCCCTGAGTCAATACTTTGTAGACGCACCTTTGACAGCGATTACAGCTAAGTCTTTCTGGGTTCAAGAGCTTTCCACACCTGAATTGTGCAACATTTGCCCATTATTCTTTTCAAACTTCATCAAGCTCTGTCAAATTGTTTATTGATCATTGCTAGACAACCATTTTCAGGTCTTGCCATAGATTTAAGTAAAACCTGTAACTTGGCCACTCAGGAACATTCACTGTCTTCTTGGTAAGCAACTCCAGTGTAGATTTGGCCTTGTGTTTTAGGTTACTGTCCTGCTGAAAGGTGAATTCATCTCCCAGTGTCTGGTGGATAGCAGACTGAACCAGGTTTTTTCTCTAGGATTTTGCCTGTGCTTAGTTCCATTCTGTTTCTTATTTTTCTCCTGAAAAACTCCACAGTCGTTAAATATGCTTGAAAATATGGAGAGTGGTACTCAGTAATGTGATGTATTGGATTTGCCTCGAACTTGACAATTTGTATTCAGGACAAAAAATGAATTGCTTTGCCACATTTTTTTGCAGTATTACTTTAGTGCCTTGCTGCAAACAGGATGCATGTTTTGGAATATTTGTATTCTGTACAGATTTCCTTCTTTTAATTATGTCAGTTAGGTTAGTACTGTGAAGTAACAACAATTTTGTTGATCCATCTCGGTTTTAAAGTCACCCATTGGCCTTATGGTGAAATCCCTGACTGGCGTACTTCCGCTCCGGCAGCGGAGTTAGGAAGGACGCCTGTACCTTTGTAGTGACTGGGTATTTTGATACACCATCCAAAGTGTAATTAATAACTTTACCATGCTCAAACATATATTCGATGTCTGCCTTTTTCATTTGCCAATCTACCAATAGGTGCCCTTTTTTGCTTAGAAAACTTAGAAAACTTCCCTGGTCTTTGTGGTTGAATCAGTGTTTGAAATGCACTGCTCAACTGAGGGACCTTACAGATAATTGAATGTGTGGGGTACAGAGGTAGTCATTAAAAAAACACTATTATTGCACAGAGTGACCATGAAACTTATGTGACTCGTTAAGCACATTTTTACTCCTGAACTTATTTAGGCTTACCATAACAAAGGGGTCAAATACTTATTGACTCAAGACATTTCAGCTTTTCATTTTTATTAATTTGTAAAAATTTCGTAAAAACATAATTCCACATTGACATTATGGGGTATTGTGTGTGGGCCAGTGACAAAACATCTACATTTAATCAATTTTAAAATTCAGACTAACACAAAGTGTGGAAAAAGTCAAGGGGTGTGAATACTCTCTGAAGATAATGTATATATGCCTTAAAGTCTAAGAGATAGACTCTTAGCTTTCATTTGACACCCAATTTGACATGCTCTTATGAACTTCACATGTTCGAGCTCCTGGGACCTTTCACATGGAAATGACCAATAGCCACACAGCAGAAGAGACATTAGGCCTACTGATTTGCAATCAAACAAATTATCACATTGATTCATCTCATATCAGAAAAACACTAAAAGCAATTTGGTAGCTATTATAGTCACTGAGGTATGATTACGGGGCGGCAGGTAGCCTAGGGGTTAGAGCGTTGGGCCAGTAACCGAAAGGCTGCTAGATCGAATCCCCGCGCTGACAAGGTAAAAGTCTGTCATTCTGCCCCTGAACAAGGCTGTTAACCCAATGTTCATTGTAAATAAGAATTTGTTCTTAATTAACTGACTTGCCTGGTTAAATAAATAAAAATGACAGCAGTTTATATGATGCACCTCTAACATAACACCCTAGCTTACATCCAATCACAGCTCGAGAAAATTCCACACATCTATATGTAACCAATCAACTGCTCGTATCGTCTAATTTTTCTGCTCACATAGTTGGGTTGCATGGCACTAAATACCAAACCGACCCGACTGTCAGCCATTTTATCCATACAACATTTGCAGTCACTATTATTGTGAACTGATAAGCAACAACATAACCGTGGCACTATTGCTGGGTTAACACTGTGCACAACTACAAGTATCATGTCGGCTAGAATGCCGCAATGTGTGTGCTCCTATGTGTACGCAGGCTACAGACCCTTCAAACACAACTAACGCTAGCTAACGTTTTAACTAACTAACGTTACTATTTGATAGCTAGCTTGCACAGGGCACATTTAGCTCGACATGACGAGCGCCATATTTTATGAAGCAAAAACAAACAAGTCAGCCAAAATGTCGGAAGTGTTTACCTTGTTTAACGTGATCCTATGATATGCGCGAGCCAGAGAAAGATAACTTTAGCTAACTAATGTTGAAATACGACCGACATGCTAGTAACAAGCTATGCCATTGCTACCCGGTAATTTCAGGGGCGACAGCGTCATCTTCAGCACTTCAGTCCTCCATGGTGACTTCGGACAAATGCTCAAACTCGACCTGCTTACATATCTGTGATTTAGACGTCTTCAACTTGAAATACCTACACTAAATGGTACATAAAATAATGTAAGATGTGTCAGATTGATGTAGCTAGCTAGCTACCTTGGGATGTAGCTAGATATTCAGTCAAGATGGCTTGAAAAAAACGCCCCTTTGGAGGAAAAAAAACTAGCACAAGCCTAATTTTACCGCGTACACTACGCGCGTTCGATTATGATTGGCCAAGACAGAAAACCCATTGCATCGAGTTGTAACGGGACAACACATTATCGCAAAGCGTTGAGAAAAACTACCCGACCTCTCTTTTGCGCGCCTTGTCTTCATTAACGACGGACAACAGTATTTAACACCTGTTACATTCAGTTCAGTCCACACACGGTGCTGCTTAGAAGTTGTATTCCTTTTAATATATACGGTTAAATAAGTGAACAAGGTGCACAATGTAGGCTATGCCTATTTATATGTTATTTCTGCATAGTTTCTGAACTTGTCACACTGTATTTCATATACAAAAAAATAGACATTGATTTCGTGAAGGGGATCATATCTACAGGCAAGAGTTTGAAACGTAGGAATAATAGCGGCATGCAACTGATCCAGCCAGCTCCCTTCACTGTTTATACTATAAACATTCCCACCCTCTTTCGTTTGTTAATTTAACAACAACAAAAAACATGTGCCACTTTCTTTTCTTTGCTCTCCATACTATAGAAGCCCATTCCCGCCACAAAATAAAATATATCTGACTACTAGTTAAAGGGAAAGGGAAGGGGGATACCTAGTCAGTTTCAGAATGTATTCAACTGAAACGTGTCTTCCGCATTTAACCCAACCCCTCTGAATCAGAGAGATCCGGGCGGTTGCCCTAATCGACATCCACGTCTTAGTTATGAGATAGTAAGGTATAATTATGAGCAGTGTTGTAAAGTACTTAAGTAAAAAATACTTTAAAGCACTACTTAAGTAGTTCTTTGGTGTATCTGTACTTTACTTTACTATTTATATTTTTGACAACTTTTACTTTAACTTAAAATCAAATCAACATGGTTAGCAGATGTTATTGCAAGTGTAGCGAAATACTTGTGCTTCCAGTTCTGACAGTGCAGCAATATCTAACAAGTAATATCTAACAATTCCACTACAAATACCTAATACACACAAATCTAAGTAAAGGAATGGAATAAGAATATATAAATATAAATATATGGATGAGCAATGTCAGAGCGACATAGGCTCAGATGCAATAGTTAGGATAGAATACAGAATATACATATGAGGTAAGTAATGCAAGTTATGTAAACATGATTAAAGTGACTTGTGTTCCATTTATTAAAGTGGCCAATGATTTCAAGTCTATGTAGGCAGCAGCCTCTCTGTGCTAGTGATGGCTGTTTAGCAGTCTGATGGCCTTGAGATAGAAGCTGTTTTTCAGTCTCTCGGTCCCAGCTTTGATGCACCTGTACTGACCTCGCCTTCTGGATGTTAGCGCGGTGAACAGGCAGTGGCTGTAAGTCATAATAATGAGATACTAAGTCATAATTGTGAGATAGTAAGTCTGGATCCTGGACATTTAACAGTCCTGCTACCATCCAGAAGGCAAGGTCAGTACAGTTGCATCAAAGCTGGGACCGAGAGACTGAAAAACAGCTTCTATCTCAAGGCCATCAATCAGACTGACTGACTGTAATATTTCAGTTTTTTATTTTTAATACATTTGCTAAAAATTCAAAACCTGTTTTTACTTTGTCATTATAGGGTATTGCGTGTAGATTTATGAGGGGGAAAAACGATTTAATCCATTTTAGAATAATGCTGTAATTTAACAAAATGTGGAAAAAGCCAAAGGGGTCTGAATATTTTTTGAAGGCATTATATCTCAGAATTTTGACTTAATATCTCAGAATTATGACTTACTATCTCATAACTCGTAGTCAGATTTTTTTTTTTTTGTGTGTCAGGAACGAGCTTCCATACTATATCCACCAGCTGGTCTATAGCCTATATATAGCCTAACATCAAACCAGCAAGCAATTGGGAAGATAACATTAGTTATAGCAAAACAGGCGTTTGAATCTTCCAAACATATTGTTAAGTGACACAGTCACAGGGGCCAAACTCATTCTCCACCCACAAAAAAGTCCATTGGCTGTTTCAGCAGCTCTGTTGTGCTGGGATGAATATTTCTCATCATCATTTGTTCTAGTTCATCAGGATCAGTCTTTAGCTGGAAGCCTCAACACAGCCAACTCACTTTACATCTAACAATCTTATCAGGTATGGAGATCTCTTTCATTTGTGTATTGTCATAGATGTAATATATCCATGCTTCATAACTACTGTATTTTTAGTCCACTGTTCAGTTTGAGTACGACATTAGCTCTTTTGTTCTCTGAATTGAATAGTTTGTGAAATCACGTTGGTACCACTACATCATTAGGATCAGAGGTGAAACCATGAGGGTGCTGTTGGGTGTCATCGTGTGCACCGTGGTGCTTCTACTGTCCCCAAGGAGCTGTGCTGCGGGTAATACACTGTTTAATGTACATCTTACTGTGCTCATAAATCCAGTTAATTCTTTGTCTGTTTGTCGGTCACTAAAGCAAGCAAAACTGTGTAAAACAGGAATCTTGACATGCATGAGATTCACCATAACCTGGTCCAAACAATCTGGTCTCAAAGTAATCTTCAATTCTAAACTTTCTTTCATTAATGACCACTAATGAGCTTGAGAATAAAATAGAGGATTTGTTTGGTAGGACAATGAGTGACAAGGAGTTGGCATCAAGGGCAGACATAGCAATTTGGGGGCCCATTTAAAATTCTGTTGAGGGGCCTTCTAACACCCCTATACATTTACTGCTTGATTATTATTATTATCCAACAATTAAAATGTTTATAGATAGGTCTTATAAATCTGTTGAATTAGTGACTAACTGACATTTGTGTAAATCAGTCAGTGGGCGGGGACCCTTGGGTAGCTGGCGTCCATTTAATTTGAAATCTATGAAACATAGCTATGTCCACCTCTGATTGGCATGATAACAGAAACACACTGCCACTCAAACTAAATTCCCGAGAGAACATGAGAAAATGTAAAATGACAAAATGTAGACGTTTTTCTTTAGCCGTTTGACCAGTCGATGCGCTTGTGTTGGCAGTGTATATGCTTATTTTGGTGCCAGACTCCTCATGTTCTCTCTGCTTGACGAGTTATGAATGAGGAGACTGTCAGCTGGGCATGGCATCAAAGTGAGGGGCCGCATCCTGTCTGGCATACACGCACCACTCTGACAGAAAAAGAAGCGAGCCAGCTGACATGCTCACAAAAATGGTAATAAATCAATTCAATGCAACAAACAAGGAGCCTTGTGTTTAAATGTGGCCAAAAAGTGACAGGGCCCTTGAAGAGCTTGTATGGCTGTCATCTTTTGAATAGGAGGAGCTGATGTGTGTCAGGATCTCCCTATGGTTTTGTGGGAGCCCTGAGGCCTCAGCCTGTATCAAGGCTTTTGATACTCTGACTGCCCTCCTACCCCATAGTGCCATGTCTTTGTGATGGCTTGAAATAACTCACAAGCTGGAATATGGCTGTAAATAGATCTTAACGGTTTTGAACACTTTCAAGTGGGAAAGGAGAGTGGCCAGCTCTCTGGGATGCCGGAAACCAGTTGTGATGACTAAGAAGGCATCAATGCACCCCCATGTTTACCTCTCACTATCTGCAAAGGGGTCACCGACTCAGGGTATAAGGGCTAAAGATGGCCACAGCACAAAGAGCTCTTTGAATCCGCCGGCTACATTTGGAAGGCACTCCAATTGCACTCCAAATGAAAGAAAAATATTTGTGAATTAGGGATGTCGAGCCAGTGGGACCGGAAAGACGCTTTGGCAATGCTTCAATGCCGATGGAGAAGGTCTGCCAGTGCCCTCTCCCCTCTCTGTTCAGTGTGTAAGCATGCACGCTGTTGTCCTCCTGTGTATATGCCTTTATTCAATTGATGTGTGGATGTACTTAGAAAGCACTCACAATGCTGCCGCTGTTGGTGATGCTGTGAATCATAAGTGATTCACCTAAGAATGTCATTGGCAAGGTTCAAATGCAACTTCAAGTAGTTTAGCTTCCTCTTTAAGTTGGATGCGGGTGAATCAAGGTAACCTCTATATCTCACTAATATCTATTTCTCCTTCAGCAATGCAACCAGACTTGACAATCACTACAATAAAGGTAACTAAAGGATGCATGTTTCTGTCACTCTATACTGTATTGACTGCAAGCATTTTCTACTCCATTTCAACCCATTTGCTGCTGTATAAACAAGATTGATGATGATTCAGAAGTCCGAATCGTTCTTCTGTGCCTCACTCTTCAGCAAGATCCATACACCATGTCCAAAGGCTCTCAGATGGAAGGTTACTGCATGGACCTGCTGTCTGAACTGGCCAAGAAACTGGACTTCAAGTACAACGTGCACCTGGTGAAAGATGGGTCCTATGGCAGGCAGGATGAGAGTGGGGCCTGGAATGGGATGATCGGAGAGGTGGTGAGAAAGGTGAGTAAAGCTAACTTTTTCATAGATGAGTGATTACAGTGCGGAACATCTGCTCACATTTCTGTTTAAGATTGATACTGTCCATTTTAATGTGACCATAACCATGTGGGAAATTACTTGTGCAGGTGAAACATTTTATAGTGTGAACATTTTTAAATGTGATGATCTAGTTTCGTTGGTGGAGTTTAAACACTTGATCGATGTATATGTCATAGAAGAGTGTAATTGTTTTTAGGCCAGCTGTTTTCAGTCAAGACCTTTGTGTTTTTATGTAAAATGTTTTTGTTGTACTGTATGTGTATTTATGGTTTTGTTTAATGTTGTGTTAGTGTATGTAAGTTGTTTTGTCTGAAACGTTGTTCCCTCTGCTGCTATTGGACCAGATCTCTATTGGAAAAGAGATATTATCTCAATGAGAAAAAACCTGTATAAATAAAGGTAAAAAAAAAAGAAAAAAGCTAATGTAAAATATAAATCTATGTTCTTATCCCTGTAGGAGGCCGACCTGGCCATTGCTCCTCTGACCCTCACTGCTGCCCGGGAGAAGGTTGTGGGGATGACCAAACCCTTCATGCAGACAGGCATCAGCATTCTCCTGAGGAAAGACATCTCAGAAGAGGCTGGCATCTTTGACTTCCTGACCCCCTTCTCAGTAGAGACCTGGGTGGGGATCCTCGCTGCGTACCTGGGGACTGCTATTTCCATCTGTGTAGTAGCCAGGTGAATTATGGTGTGATGAAGTTTCATCAGAAAATACATTTATCATGTACTGAGCCTGGCTGGAACCTTTTACAAGTGTAATTTAAAAACTGTTAAACAAACATTTTCCAACACAGACTCAGCCCATGTGAGTGGAGTCAACCCCAGACTGAGGAAAACAACTTCACTTTCAGCCACAGTTTGTGGTACACTGCTGGAGCCCTCACTCTACAGGGTAACTAACAGGGATTTAACCAGGCATTTCAACCAATAGCGTACCCGCACCAAAACAACAACACACGAGGTGTGTATGGTCTGTGTGGTTTGGTGTTCTGATTTAGTATTGCTTCTTCTTATTCTCAGGTGCCGGTCCACACCCCAAAGCTTTATCAGGACGCATAATATGCTGCACCTGGTGGTTGTTTGGTCTGGTCCTCTTGGCCTGCTATTTCTCCAACCTCAGCACATCTCAGGGCTCAGACTCCAATCAACTGATGGTGAAAGGGTTTGAGGACTTGGCCAACCAGCAAGGGATTGAGTATGGGACCCTGTCTGGATCCTCCACACTTGCCTTCTTCAAGGTGAGGCCAGTTCACCCTGCCACACCTCTTATTCCCTTCTTTTCCCCTTCGCTCTTTGCCCTCAAATGATTAGGCTCACGCGTCAGTGTCTCCGTTCTGTCAGTTCTCTCAGCGGCATGCTGACTTTCTCTTCCTCTCTGTCTGTGGTTTTTCTTTTCCTTTGTGTAGAACTCTAAAAACCCAACCTACCGCAGGATCTATGAGCACATGGAGAGAGCCAAGAGTTTTGTGTCATCAATGGATGAGGGTGTTCGCCGGGCAAAGGAGGGCAACTTTGCCTTCATTGGAGAGTCTGTGTCACTGGACTTGGTGGCGGCTCGTCACTGTGAGCTGGTCCGTGTCCATGAGGTCATCGGCATGAGAGGGTACAGCATCGCAGGCACCCTGGGTGAGCCACATGTCCAGGGAGTAAGATTTCATACGGCAACACACATTGACTGAAACCTCTGAACATTATTTAGACGTGATAATGTTCTTACACTCACCGTACTCATGCGACACAAATACTTTCTCTAACAAGCCTGCTGATGTGCAAATGGTACTGTCTGTGTCATCCAGGCTCTCCCATGCTGAAGAACCTCAGTGTGGCCATCCTGGAGCTGAGTGAGGCAGGAGAGTTGGCTTACCTGCGCAGTAAGTGGTGGGCCAGCAGCTGCATGGCAGACCCAGCCAAGGCCTCCCCCTTGCAGCCCCACAGCCTGAAGGGCATGTTCCTGGTGCTGGCTCTGGGCCTGGGGCTGGGGGTGCTGCTGGCTGTCCTGGAGCTCACCATCAAGTCCCGGAGCAATGCTGGGGAGCAGAGGGTGAGCAACACATATGCACACACTTACACGGTCTAACACTGGTTTAATGAAGAGTGGTGGTGTAACGATTGTTCTCCTCCTTGTCTGAGGAGGAGCAGGGATCGGACCAAAACGCAGCTTTTGTGGAGTACATAATGAATTTATTCAAACAAGACGAACACGAAGCACACTTGATAAATGACAAAATAACAAAAACGACCTAGACCGACCTGGACATGAGAACTTACATAACACAAAGAACGCACAAACAGGAACAGACTAAACCAACGAAACAGTCCCGTGTGGTACATACACAGACACGGAAGACAATCACCCACAAACCAACGGTGTGAACAGCCTACCTTAATATGGTTCTCAATCAGAGGAAACGTCAAACACCTGCCCCTGATTGAGAACCATATAAGGCTAATTAACAATGAACCTAAACAAGAAACAAATAACATAGACTGCCCACCCAGCTCACGTCCTGACCAACTAAACACAGCTAAACAAAGGAAAATAAGGTCAGGAACGTGACAGGTGGATTGTGGGAATATTCCATATGAATAGATAAGCAGATTTGCCTGGTCAAGATTGCTCTACATATCGCTCCAATTTCCTCCCCACAGAAATCATATTGCACAGTGTTGTCTGATGAACTGAGTCAGCGCTTGAGGACCACCACCACCAACAAGAAGAGAAGCCAGGAAACCGCAGACAAAGACAAAGCATGAGTAGAAATGATAGTAGATACTCTATTATATATGGCCTAACAAAGCAAATGTCACTATGCAGGTCTTGACATGAGTTTTGTTCTAGATACTTTTTTTTAACCACAAAGAAACACTGTGTATCAGACATGCTTACAGACTGTTTCCAGGCTGTTATGTGACATGTGTTAATTAACAGAGTAATAAATAACATACTGGAGAGGTGGAGTAAATTAACAATACTACAGTATTATGTTGAAGATATTTTATTGAGAAAAACAACATGTATATTTACTGTTACAAATAATTTCATGTGTACTGATTTAGAAAGATTTAAGAGCGGTGCAAAAATAGAAATGAAACATGAAGGTCCAAGTCAAGTCATCTGTAAATTATGAAAAATCATCACTTTCAAAGAGTTTACATTTCAGTACTTTTGATCAGCACAAATACTGAGAGCAATATATTACTGTTATTAATGAAATGATGCAGTACATTCGTTTTAAAGTAGATTATACATTTACATATTATAGATACCAAGTATACTGAACTGTTTTTGTACAATTGGCAGCACACATTTCGCACATTCGTTTCAAACCTATAAAACCGTCAGTCCACTTACATAACATGTTTTGTCATTATAGAACTCAACACATAAAAAAAGCATTATGTCATAGAACGATGTTGATGTAAAAGTTACGGCACATCTTTCAATAAAACCAGTCTAGTAATGAATGCATGTTCCATTCTGTTCCCTTCAGAACGATTCACTTTGGTATTCAGTTCTATTTACAATAGATGCATCGTGATGCAAAAATCACAATATCCACATAAAAAGTAAGTGATTAGCTTATACAAAATAAACTTGTTCGGTCTCAAAATGTGATGACATTTGTACATGCATCTAGATACATACAAGGTAACGCTATATGTTTACAAGTGTATTTCCTACTCCTATGCTTATTCCAATTGTCTGCTCACTGCTGTGGTCCTTGTAGTGTCTGGTTACTATAGCGTAGAGTAATCTGCAAATAAAACACAGCGAACAAAATTGTCATTACTATAATTCCAGGGTCATCAATCAACATCGATTTTGTAATGTCGATGATCTGAGCATACAAGTACACATACTTTGTGACCAAAAAACAATACATCTTTAACACTGGCATGCTCTCTAGCTGGGATATAATAACAGAATAAGATATCGTATAATAAGAGTCACTTTTACCGTAAAAAAAGAGTGGCGATTTACAGCGAATCTCCTTCATCTTTTGGTCAAATAGGGCATTCATCTCTCTCTGCAGGGTGCCCACTTCCCTCTGCCCACTGACTGGCACACGCGAGGGCAGGAGCTCCAGACTTAGACTGTCTATACTGCCACCACTGCTGGAGTCACTGTCAGACAGGTAGAGGCCGTTGGGTATAGGCTGGTGGCCATAGCGGCAATGGTTCTGGGGGGGAGGGGAAGGAGTCTGAGGCTGCCAGTGCACAGCAGCCCTGCGGTTAACTAACGGGGTGATGGGGGAGGTATGCTGCTTTCGTGGAACACTGCGAGAGCGGGCCTTTGTCCGTGACGTGTTGGAGGGGCGTTGGCTGGCTGGGGTCTCCAGGGTCCGTCTAACTCTGACAGGGGAGGATGGTGGGTGTTGGTTCCGGAGAATGACCTCAGGATGAGACTGGGGCTGGGGTTGGGACTGGGGCTGCGGATGGAGCTGGGGTAGGGGCTGGTTCAGATGTTGTGATACAGTTTGGAGTGCAGGCTTACTGTTAAGCTTTCTCAGTGGTTCTCCTGCTATGTCCTCAATCTCAGGTGGGTCTGGCCACTCAGGCTCAAATGACCGACCCGAGTTGTTCTGGCCCGGCCAGTGTGCATGGAAAGACTGAACCTGGTCTTCCAGATCTGGCCAGGCTGCCTGAAACGACTGCATTTGGCTCTCTGGTTCTGGACTCTGTGGCTGAAACGACTGCATTTGGCTCTCTGGTTCTGGACTCTGTGGCTGAGACGACTGAAACATGCTCTCCATGTCAGGGCTTGTTGCTGTGATGCACGGGATGGACGCCCCAGAGTTGGAGAAGGTGGAGGACACGCGGACAAGGATGCCCTTCCTTTTCCTCTCCTTCTTTTTCTCCTCCTTCGGAGAAGCACCCTGGATTTCCTCCTCCAGAATTTGCACCGTGTGAGCTCGCTTCAGTGGTTCACTCTGAGTCCCTCTATGGAGGTAGTCTATGCCTGCAGGCGTCACTAACATGCTGCCGTTCCCGCTGTTCTCCTGGGAGTAGGAGTCCAGGTCCTTGCGGTACCGCTGACGGACGTCCTCTGATGAGTAAGTGGAGAGGTGCATAGAGACCGTCTTTGGCTCCTTGGCTGACCCTTTCTTCGTGGCTTTTTTCAAAAAACCCTTTACAGCATTACTTGGCTTAACCTACGTGACAGAAAACAAGACAAGTTTTCATCAAGTGTTGAGTTCAAGAGAAAGTGAGTTGTGAATTGACTCACTGTTAAGAAAATCTGAGGCCTTAGTCTTCAACTACAGCAATACAGGTAAAGCAAAACTCAACCCAGTGCTTAGGCCTACCTTTCCTGTGATGTCATTTACAGCAACATGAACAAAGATGGAGGCCTCCTCCATGCCCTCAAGATAGACATGGCGATAACCTTAACATGTTTTTAAAAGATGATAGGGTAAAATTAACCATTTATCACATTAATCCCAAAATCACATGCATTTTATTTTCATAGAGCAATCCATGATAATGGTACAAGTTTTATGTTGACGATCCAAATGTCTTCTGTCTGATGAAGTAGAGACCTGGTTAATCCCTCCAGCTACCTTACCTGGCATCATGCTGACGAATGCTATGGTCCTCTGTCCAATGAAGTTTTGTCCTATCGGATCATGGTCCCACACCTGGAAACGCACCAGTGCAATCTGGGTCATGTGGAGGGTGAAGACCAAGCTCTCCTCCCACATGGGATTGAAGCCTACAATGGCACAGAGAAGGAAGGAGACTATTATCTTCCATTGCATTTCCACAACCTTTTAGTGCTTTTCATTCAGCAGAAGTTTAACAGAATATCAAAATGCGTAGTCGAATGAGCACCTTGTTAAAAGAAAACGGAAACTAAATAGCTTGTTGAGTTAAGATCAATGCTCACCATTATCATCCACCACCCTTGTCTGCTGCTTACAGCAATCAATAGGCAGACCGATGATCTCCACCTCTACAAAAGGATCAATAATCTACGACAACAACAAAGAAGACACATTCACATACAACGCACGAGTGACAAGACAAATAGCCTTGTAGTCTCCTCACATAAAAGAGGTCAATTGAGGTTGTCTGACATGTCTCACCTCCCCTCTATCCCCCAGCATTGAGTCTTTGGGTTTTGGAAGCTGCTGCCCACTGATAATCTTCAGTACCAATTGAGTCTTACTCTGTCCCGGCAGAGGGTCCTCCAGCGTAGGGTTAAAGAAACCTGGGCAACACAGAGGGCAACATTCAGCCAGCAAACTGTTATTCTGAGAACCAACTACTGTGCAATTATAGTGTTTAATTGTATAATCCGTTTGCTCATGTCTGTATTTTGGCTTCATCTACAGTTACCCATGTTTTCTAATAGTACCCACCTTTATTCATGCACCTGGGCTTCAGTAAGTATCCACAGTTGCCATTGGTTGAGAACTTGGCTCTGTTCAGTTCAAGCATGCGGCCCTCTGTTTGGTAATTCAGTGCAACTGAAAAGATAAGACAAGATAAGAAATACATTTTAGAGTACGACCACTGTTCTGAACCAGACTGAAGTCTAGATATTTGCCTCTAGACTGTCTTGTTTTTCTCTGTAAGCAAAGCAAAGCACACTTAAGGTATTGCATGAGCAGGGTATTTTACCCATATGGCATCCTGCGTTCCAAAAGGGCTGTGGGTTGAAGTTGCTAGAGTCCACACGGTAGTTGGAGGGGTAAACACGTAGTAGCTGCCTCTGGTTCAATCGCACCAACTGAGTTGGCTTCAGAGCCATGATCTGGTTCACAATGCTTTCATTGAGTGAAGACACTTGCCAACTGGTCATATAAGCTGCCGACCAGAAAACACATAGGTTCAGACACACTGACAACCAAGAGATAGAATGACTCCCATGCTGAAAGATCTTGTGCTATTGTTAAATGAAACAGAAATGATTTTGTATGAATATGGACACTACTCCCCACCTTGTGTTTCAATGTCATGGACCCGGACAGACTTGGTGTACTTGACGAGGTCAGACAGCGCTCGGGATAACCTCATCGTCTTCCCTTTCCTGAGGGTGAACAGGGGAGGGCCAGAGATAAGTGGATGCATGGGTCAATGTTTAAAAGTTCAAGTAAATGGTTTGATAACAGTATAACAGTCATGTTTGATTGGCTTTACTTGTTGTGGTACACAATGTGTGTTTTGTCTCTCATGATGGGGTTCTCTTGGTCTGCATGGTCTAAATTGAGCATCAGCTTCTTTTTCTTCTTCTTTTTCCTCTAAGCACAAGAAATGAACAGTCAGCGTTTAGTCCAGATGGCGGCATTTCTACTGTAACAAGAGCACGTTAGAGCAGTAGAAAATGTCTCTCAAAGCAATACACTGCGCTGTCAGGAAAGTCACACAGAAAAGCTGATGTAGGCCTATGGTGACAACGGCTATTTTCACACGCTAGTGTTGGTAAAGGGGGGTGGTGAAGGGAGTTTGTGATTTGCATTTGTGCTGGTGAGGTAAGAGTCATTTGCATGGTGGAGGGACTGGTGAAGAGGAAGAGTGAAGTTCATTTGCATAAACATGATTGGAAAGCGCGGTGAAGCGAAGACCGGGTAAGGAGGTAGGCAGGGAGGGAGTTGTACGAGAGAAAAGGCTGACCTTGCGTCTGAAGCTGCCCATGATAGACCTGCGTTTCTTGGGTTTGGATTCATCTGCAGTGCCAGCAGCGTTCCCCTTGAATAGTCAAACATATTCAAGACTCTAGACTCCCTGCTGACACAATCAATCAGCCACCTAGCTATCTCACTGTCTGATGGAATTCCTAATGGCTTTGGTATCATCTTATGACAGAGCACCTGATAACATCACAAGGTATGCTTTTCATTGTTCTCTGAAGTCAGCAACAACAAAAAAAGTACAGCAATCAGATGTTTGTATCTAGGTAAACTGAAACACATGATGAAATTCACATAACATCCACTGTAAAACAGACAAAGAAGTTTTCAGACAAAGAATAAGGGCACTAGGCTTACAGTGATGAGACGTTCATTGATGCCTCACGTTTGGTGTATTATGCCACCTACAGGGGCTTTTAGGAACACTACAAATGTCCTGGGGTAGTTTTACTCAAAACATTGATATTTTACCGTCTGTATATTTTAGCTAAACGGTAGTAATGTCCTTACATCTGTGTTTATCTGGGTGTCATCTTCGTCCTCCTCTTCCTCACTGTCTTCATCCGACACATCCCCCTCCTCTGCATCATCATCAATGTTCGCTGGAAGCTTCTTTCCCTGAGGAATAACAACCAGTCTGTTTACTACATTACTTTATTTTCACAGAAAGTGTTGTGCAATGTTGTTTTAAAGTTTCATGATTTGGAAATCGGCGCTATGGAAATGACTGACTGCTACTATTGGTTGCGCAGTGCACTGGTAAAGAAATATGGCTTTACCTTGACTAAAACTTTCCCTTTCAGGAGCTCTGGGGAGGGCAACTTTCTGAATTCATTCATGTTGACCGTAGAAAGGTCCACCTTATCCTGGAGCACCTCCAACAGATACTCAGCCATCTTCTTCTGCTGGGGCACTGTGCAATGGTTCTCTATGGATAGGATCACTGGGTACCTGAGGATGTATGACACAACATATTGGAATGTGTGTTGCCCATGAAGGGTTTTATATTGCTATCTATACCTGGGCAGGACATGATGACAAAATAAAGGTACTCACTGATTCTTTGTGAAGGCATATTTGTTAATGGTTTCAATGACGTCTTTGAAGAGGATCTTGGATGTCAGGGTGTAGCCATGATGGACGATAGGCTCCCCGTCTGGTCCATCCCAGCAGTCCACTGACAGACACAGAGAAAGAGTGAGTGAGTGATGAGGATGGTAAATACTGTAATACAACGGTTGGGTCTAATACTGGATGCTGATTGGTTAAAACCGCATTCCAGCCAGTGTCTATTTTAGCAATAAGGCCCGAAGCGGTGTGCTATATGGTTCGGGAGGTAGCCTAGTGGTTAGAGCATCGGGCCAGTAACCGAAAGGTTGCTAGATCGAATCCCTGTGCTAACAAGGAAAAAATCTGTTGTTTTTCCCCTGAACAACGCAGTTATCCCACTGTTCCTAGGCTGCCATTGTAAATAAGATTTTGTTCTTAACTGACTTGCCTAGTTAAATAAAGGTTCAATTTTAAAATATGGCCAATATACATACCATGGCTGTATGTAGGCACTCCGCGTGCCTAAGAGCAGCCCTTAGCTGTGGTATATTGGCCATATAACACAAACCCCTGAGGTGCCTTATTGCTATTATAAACTGGTTAACAATGTAATTAGATCAGTAAAAATAAATGTTTTGTCATACCCATGGTTTATGGTGGGTCTAATCCTGGATGCTAACTGGTTAAAACAACATTCCAGCCGGTGTCTATTCCACAAGTTACCGCTAGCTAAAGCTAGGACGTTAAATGCCTATCTACTGTCCCATCTCACTGCACAATCCACTCTCTCGTCAGCCCAGCCAAGCAATTTATAAACTTGATCTCCACTATAAAAAGCATTTAGACATTATATCCCATTTCTTTTAGACTATCATTTGATTTAAATTTCAACAGCGGAGATTTGTATAAACCTTGCTTTCTGTCTCTCCGACATTTGCAAAATTGTTTCAAGATATTGAAATTCGATCTCCAGCTGTCCTATGGTAATGAACCTGTCGGGAGTCGGGAGGAGACACACAGGCAGGCAGCATTTCTCAGCCAGTCGAAATCATAAATCAGCAGGCATCATTTTTACAAAGAAATGTCAACAGAAAACAGGTAAAACGAGATGAAATGCAGCTAGTTTGCTGTCATTCCATTTTCAGTTTGAAGTGATTGTGTTAGCTGTGTAGTTGGCTGTCTCTTTTGAACAGTGGCCTGGCGACAGAGAAATGTTCAATGCCAGGCGAAATCGCACATCATTAGTTCATTGCCGTGGATGTATCCCCCCAACAATCATTAGAAAACAGCTTATACAAACGCAAATGCAGCTACTTTGCTACTATTATGGCAACGCTGTTTGACGTGACTGTGTTAGCCAAAGTTGGCTAGCTGGCAAGCAAGGGATAAGAATGGCGCCAGAAAGAACGAACGACCAGGCGGCTTGGGAAGCAACCATAGATTTGTGTCGGGACTATATCTTGTGGAATGATGAAATAGTATGAATAAATTCATAAAAATAACGTTTTTAATGAAACATATGTCAATCACTATTTGAATATGTTGGTGACCCGTTGTACAAAATTAATAATGCCCTCATCTCGGACCTAACAACAACCGTGCCAATATATCCTCCAAACACCGGCTTTCTTTGATGGGGTTTTATCGGCTGTTGGCATCCAACGTTATGGTGCATTACCGCCACCTACTGTACTGGAGTATGGACCAGCGATAGGGATAATCTAAATCCTACCTCCCAGCCATGTTGCTCTTAAAAAAACATAACAACATATTTGAGACTATATCTAATGACGTTCTACTCAATATACTCTTTAAAATAATTCCCTGTATCCTCTTCTCCCTCATGCTAGATCTCAGTCTCTCTCTTTCCCTCTAATACTCCTCACATTGTAGCAATACATGCTCCACTGTCTCTGTTTCCTGTCAATAATCATACTTTCCTGTTGGATGCTTTCCTATCATATTTAAGGTCTTCTTCAACTGGCTGTGTCCCACCCTTAATCTACTGGCTGTGTCCTACCCTTAATCTACTGGCTGTGTCCCACCCTTAATCTACTGGCTGTGTCCCACCCTTAATCTACTGGCTGTGTCCCACCCTTATTCAACTGGCTGTGTCCCACCCTTAATCTACTGGCTGTGTCCCACCCTTAATCTACAGGCTGTGTCTCACCCTTAATCTACTGGCTGTGTCCCACCCTTAATCTACTGGCTGTGTCCCACCCTTAATCTTGTAAAAATAGCCTCCTCTCTTCTGTCCCTTCCTGCCGTCCCCCCTCCCCAACTTTCCTCTGTACTTTAAATAAATACCTGCCCTTAGTATCTCTATTCCACTGCTCCTGCTATCTCTGCACCATCACTGTCCATATTAGGCTTTTTACCTCTGCCTTTCTCATTAAAACTACAACATCAACATTCCCACTACTAAGTGCTTGTTAAGCCAGTATATCAGCTGCCTCGTTCCCCTCTACCCCCACATGGACAGGGACTCAAGTAAATCTTATCTCTGTATACCCATCTGTCTAATCCTGCCATGGGTTTGTAGCATCTTATCAAGCAGGTCTTGTCTGCTACGTGAGCTAAAGGACTGCAGACTCATCAACACTGCACATGAATCAGAGCAACAACTACAGAATGGCCATCAGCTCTGCCGTATATACAGCCAGATGATCAGTAATACGTTTCCTGACTGCCACCCCACATTCCTGCACTACAAATGCTGACCCAGTACGTCCTGTTCTTGTATCTTTTGAATCATCTGTGTAAATGGCTATAAAGTCTCTTAAACAAATCAGCAAACACCGGCTTCTCTGGCATATCACTTATCACTTAAGTTGGAGTACAGCACTGCAATGTTTTGAGTAGGGAGGCAGTTGAACAGCCATTATAGTGTCTAAGCTTACCTTCCACACAGCGACAGCCAGCCTGGAGCACATAGGCGTACATGTCTACCCTGGACTCAGACAGAAGCTGGTCCCCTGTCAGGTAGGTGTTGTGGGACGAGGCTATGAAGTAGTTACACAGGGGCTGAGTCATGTCCTGGTGCACATGATGGTGGTCTGGTTTAAAGATGTCTCCTGCTGGACTTCGCATGTAATTGGTGAAACCTGAGGTAAGAAACAGGATATGTGACTTTTCTTTGATTGACATACTGTTACTGTACTTGGAGATACACCATGTCTGTTCATGTGTATTTGGCTATTTCTGTGGGCTGTGATACAGGCGCTTGTGTCATGAAAACTACTTCAAAATCATGTAAAATCCTTACCATCGATGCCCAGAACCATATTCTGTAGGTTCTGAGAACATGGCTCAAACTGGCTGACTATCTCCAGACAATATTCTCTGGTTACACCCGCCATCTACCAAACAGAAACATTGTGATGAAAAATCAGCAAATATGCTGAATATTTTTTTTTAAACAATATATTCTGCTTTTAATTCAGTTTTACCTTCTGTTCATTTTCCATGAAACGGACCAGGTCATTCAGGTCCATGAACTCTTTGTTATTACTGTAGGAGAGCATGATGAGATAGAGGCCTCTGCGTGTAGACATCATCTTGTAGAAGGTACAGAATTCTTCAAAAGCTAACGAACCCTGGTTGTCATCTGTGTCTGCTTTCTGAGGATGGAAAGAAAATATGTAGGGTTCTAGTTAAGGTTAGGGTGAGGGTTAACCACTTAGAAAAGAGAGTTCCTCAAGGGTTATTTGAGAAGGGTGATGGTTCTATGTGAAACCATAATGACTCAAAGAACCATTTGAACCCTTCAATGGTTCTTTGCAGTTCAGAAAATACTGCCCATCTCTTTATGATTCTTAAGCATTATCATACTGAAACATGATGGGATGGCGGCAGATGAATGGCATGACAATGGGACTCAGGATCTCGTCACGATATCTCTATGCCATCAAATTGCCATTCATTGTCCGTAGCTTATGCCTGCCCATACCATAACCCCACCGGAATCATGGGGCACTCTGTTCACAACATTGACATCAGCAAACCACTTGCCCACACGACACCATACACCGGGGGTGGGCATTTCCAGTCATCAGGGGCCTGATTGGTGTCACAGTTTTGCCCCAGCCAACACATCTGACTCCAATAATCACCTAATCATGATCTTCAGTTTAGAATGCAATTTGATTAATCAGCTGTGATTGGAGAAAAAGTGTGACAAAAATTATGCCCCCAAGGACTGGAGTTGCCCACCACTACCATCTGCCCAGTACAGTTGAAACCGGGATTCATCTGTAAAGAGCATACTTCTCCAGCGTGCCTGAGATGGTTTCAGACAGTTGGTGGTCACACATGGTCTGCGGTTGTGAGGCCGGTTGGACGTACCGCCAATTTCTCTAAAACGATATTGGACTCTGCTTGTGGTAGAGAAAGTATCATTCAATTATCTGGCAACAGCTCTGGTGGACATTCCTGCAGTCAGCATGCCAATTGCACACCCCTAGCACAAGGAACACCTGTGTAATGATCATGCTGATTAATCAGCTTCTTGATATGCCACACCTGTCAGGTGGATGGATTATCTTGGCAAAGGAGAAATGCTCATTAACAGGGATGTAAACACATTTTCTACACAAAATTTGAGAGAAATAAGCTTTTTGTGTGTATTTCAGAGACCAACCAACACTTTACATCTTGCGTTTATATTTTTGTTCCGTATAATTACTTGCCCCCTTTAGAAATGTCATTGTATTTCCAAGCCACTGATAGATTTAGATAAAGACACAGAACAAATCCTTCTTGCACAGCCACAAAACAAAACTGTCTGACATGAGGGGTTAAACAAGATGGAAGACGGGTAATGCATTGTGCCTTAGTATGAATTAATGGAGCTGTGTGACAGTAGGCTAATACAACCATAGCCATCTGTTCTGTTCAACGGTGACCATATGGCCTGGTCTTCCTGTAGCGAGCTTCTCACGTACAGCGACCAACCTGTACTCTCTCAAGGTACGGCTAGGAAATCCTGAGACAAGACAACACATCCTAAGCTAGGATTGGAGATCAGGCCATGATCTTTGACCCCTAAACCCCTCTGGAAGAGTCTTGTCAGAGTGAAACCCGATTGCTGGCTGCTAAAGTAGCCTAGGGTTAAGTCCTCTCACCTTTCAGACAGAACTATGGGATAGCTACAGTATATACAACACTGTACATTGTGTGCCAAACCATGTAAGGACACCTGTAATGCAAGCTCTTGCAAACTAGTTTATAATTGATCCTGGGTTTCCACATGATACATATAATGACCTTCTGTAAAACTACTTTTAAAAGATTACAATTACTTGTTATTGTATTCTAGGATGTAATGAGAAACATTGAGATACAAGAACATCAAAATGTTCTTGGTGAGTTCATCCCCAGATTTATGAACATCTGAATATGATCTTACCTTAAACATCTCTCTGACTTTCTGCCTGGGCAGGTTCACATTGAGTTTGTGGAGTAACTGAAGAACCTCTCCCAGGCTCAAATTGCCGTCCCCGTTTTTGTCTGCCTCTGAGAAGGTCTGCTGTAACCATGTGAAATAAGAGTTAAGGAGGAGACATGGAGACCAGTGACCAATGACATTTATTTTAGTGTGTATCAAAATACATCCTAAGTGACAAGACATCCCTGGAATTACATGTGTTGCTACATGTGATTTTACACAAACATTGGAAGGTATCATGTCCTAATTGAATCAAATGCCCACAGGCTGATGATATTCAGGTCCTATTATGTCAAATGGATGTATTCTATGGTGTTGTAGGATGGTCTATGTTCTACTTTCATAATTGGGTCATAAGGCCCTATGAGTGATATGCTCCATAGTGACAGAGTAAAGGATATTGGTCCCTTTTGCGTTGTCTCTTTGCCAGACTGTCCTCGTCACTGATGCCAGCCATGAGGTATTTCAGGCCAGTAATCCAGGTACGGGCCTCATCTCCGTTAGTGGTGACCAGGTCAAGAGACTCCACGTGGTCGCCATGGTAAATGCTGAAGCAGCAGTTGGGGTCAAAGCAGCTGTCTGCGTAGCGCTGGAAGATCTCAGACTTCTTGCCCTCACACACCTCGTGGATGGAGTCAATGGTTACTGGGATAGAATCAACATGAAAATGAATAAGAATGTACTCTAGCAGTCAATCAGCTGCAATAACCTGTTCATTTTTTCAGAAATCTCATAGCTACTTCAGATGAGTTACAAGGTGGTAATACACACATGTGGTATGCGCATTTGTACATTATGTTCAAATAGCTAATGGAATAGGGCTGCTAAACTGTTGAATGTAGACCAAGTTAAAATACTAGAGTATTCCTCACAGTACCCGTATGAAACCCCATCTGAAACATTCCCTGTCTGACTCACTTTTAGCTTTATCGTGCTTCCTGGAGGGCCTCCAGCGGATGCAGGACTTGTGTTCATCCAGGTAGAAGAACCTGACCAGGCCCTTCTTCTTCCCTTTCAGTTTGGTCATCTGGGTGCCAGTCTGCATGGTGCACATACACCTCTCCACTGCAGACAGGCCGCAGGGAGGAAGGCACACACACACTGGGTCAACATCAGATGACCTCTGTGCTCATATGGTACAGGGCGCCCTGTCCATATCGCGTACTTGTGTGCCCTAAAATTATAGCATTTGGGCCCATAGCGAGTAAGTAAATAGGGTTAGGGTAAATAGGGAATGGCTCAAAGGAGTAGGAGCCTATATCCTGTTTCTGTAGCGTGAGGCAGCTTGATGTACAAGTACACCCCCTGCACAGAACGCTAGTCTATTTGGGCCCATATAGCAATTGTTTACTGGATCAACAAAGAGAAGATGCTAATGCATTGTAAGACGTGTCATAAGCATGTGTAGCCCCATATGTCCTACAATACTGAATTATCTTTCAATCAACAGGTGAATTTACAAATGTTATTTCACAGCACTGGGGAAGCCACGCATATTATCCCTTTCAGATTAATTGAGGAGAATAGCAGGGTTGAAGCAGAGATTTACCAACTAGCAGTTGATTATTAGATTAGCTGACAACGTCAGGGCCAAGATTTAAGGGGTTGTTTATGTTATCAACGTGCACCTTGCACATCAAATACTTTTATACTTCATCCTTGCAATATATGTAGTGTAGAATATTCTGCTCTATACTGACTCATTGATGGTGCATACTGTAGGCCTACCTACAGTTGACTTTGTCTTTCTAATTGAGCTGGCTCCCATTCTCTTACGACCTCCTGTCCCATGACATGTTCGTATGGCATTCATGTTTGTACGGTATTTTTGAGCATGACGGTAAGAGCAGTTAACCTTCCTCTGTAATCTGGAGTAGAGAGAGAGAGAGACACGTGATGCCCACTAGTCTGCATCACTCAGTCTAATCTCTAGGGATTGTCCGGAGTCCATATACCCGTCATCTACTCACTGTTACCTGAGTACATGTCACCTGCATTGTCACTCTATTATGGTGGGAAACCCAAGGTTTAGGAGGCAATAGCAGGTGTTATAGAATATGCTATTTTATTTCATACATTTTGTTCAACCTCAGTGGCTAATGACTTACAGCTCTGTATCCTCCCCAAATAATATGTAATTAAGTCATTCGAGGGAAGACAAAATATATGTCAAATATCATATCTCCATCAGTCACTTACCATATTGACCCAGTCTCCATTTGGGTTGTGCTACGACGCTTCCACCAATCCAAAAGAACTCCTCTGCCAGTCTGGAGATGGAGGTTTTCTGCCACAGCTTTGGGGACGTCATGATGGATGGGGTGGGGGACCTGCTGGAGGACCTGCTGAAGGGGGAGGAGGTCCTTCTCTCTGCGCTCAGAGAGGACAGACAGGGGGAGAACAGTCCGGGAGACAAGGAAGCAAAGGATGGAGAGCCACTCTTCACTGTAGACGAGGTAGCCATCACTGGGGTAGAGGTGAGGCTCAGTCTTGGAAATATCGCTGCCATCGGTGGGGTGGTGGTGAGACTCAGTCTTGGAGACCTTGGAGATGGAGCTGTCATCGGTGGGGTGGTGGTGGGACTCAGTCTTGGAGATCTTGGAGATGGAGCTGTCATCGGTGGGGTGTTGATGGGGTTTAGTCCTGGAGATAAATTGACGTTTCGTCCTGGAGATAGCGGTGCCATGGCTGAGTTGACGTTCATTCCTGTACCGCTCATTTAGCTACACACCTGCCTCCCGCTCATGTCCTCTACCCAGTGTCTGTGCCCCTCACACAGCCTTCGTCTCTCCAGTTGGACTGTGGTTCAAACCAAAACTAATATCCTGAAGACAACTCTAACTCCCTACCATAATCCAGGAAGTATATCCATTTTCAGAATTGTATTTTATCACCCAGAGTTAAAAAACCTTGTCATGTACCACCACCTGTTTGTATGTGTGTCTCCAGAAGAACTAGCCATAGGACAGGGAGTGAAGGCCCCTGGTTACTCCATTCATTCCCATTCTTCACCAAACATTCCACAGCACAGGTCCCAGTGACGCAGCCACCGTACACACAAGTGTGTTTCGCACTGTGGTAGCAGGAGAAGTGTGCAACACGCGTCAACCACTAAATCTTCCTCAAGCTGTAATCCTGGGCTAAAGGAGGCCACAGCCTTCGCCGACGGATTTTCACGCAAAATGTAAGCTCTTAAAGAAAGGGAAAGAGGTGGGGATGGGAATGGATGTTCACTCAGTAGCACAAAAGGGAAGTCCAATCAAGTAGCTGAATGCAGAGGATCCAAACACTCTCAGATAGGAATGGGATGTTAGTTTTTGTGGCGTGACTCTGAGTGTAGGCTGCAGTCAAACAAATGAGATTAAGTCTCCCCTTCTCAGCAGCCTGCGGGCACTTCCCTCGCGAGACAATTGCCCTCTTTGCAATCAGCATGTAATAACACTAACATGAAAATTGTGAATTATCTCTGCTGTGTATTTTTGGTGTCTGTTCTATGAAAATCACACTGGCCTATCAGAGATACCAAAGTATTTAATTGAATTAAAGTATTGACTCTGCAGGAGGAGGTCTTATGTTCTGCACACTGATTGGCGTATGTTTGTTTTTGTATGTGTGTTTTTGTCTGAGCATCAAAGATGTTACAAATTGTGCTTTGAATTATCCCTGTTTCTTAGATATGAATACATAATATTGGACTATGAATTGTGCCATCCTGTATTATACTGTAATGACATGACTAGTGCGGGTCGCTACAAAACTTATGCTAAAATGTTAATGCCATTTACTTTATGTTTGTATTTTTACATTTTCTTATTTCTTATTGTTGTTTCATTGTCGATAAGGAACCTGCAAGGAAGCATTTCGTTGGACGATGTATACCATGTGTACCAGTGCCTTCAGAAAATATTCACAACCCATGACTTTTTCCACATTTTGTTGTGTTACAGCCTGAATTTAAAATTGATTACATTTAGATTTGTTTTCACTGGCCTACACACAATACCCCATAATGTCAATGTGGAATTATGGTTTTAGAAATGTTTACAAATTAAGACAAAATGTAAAGCTGAAATGTCTTGAGTCAATAAGTATTCAACCCTGTTGTTATGTTAAGCCTAAATAAGTTCAGGAGTAAAAATGTGCTTAACAAGCCACATAATAAGTTGCTTAGACTCACTCTGTGTCTAATAATAGTGTTTAACATGATTTTTGAATGACTACCTCATCTCTGAACCCCACCCATACAATTATCTGTAAGGTCCCTCAGTTGAGCAGTGAATTTCAAACATAGATTCAACCACAAAATACCAGGGAGGTTTTCCAATGCCTAGCAAAGAAGGGCACCTATTGGTAGATAGGAAAAAATGTAAAAGGCATTCCTTTGAGCATGGTGAAGTTTTTAAGTACCTTTTGGATGGTGTATCAATACACCCAGTCACTACAAAGATACAGGCGTCCTTCCTAACTCAGATGCCAGAGAGGAAGTAAAACTGCTCAGTAATTTCACCATGAGGCCAATTGTGACTTTAAAACAGTTACAGAGTTTAATGGCTGTGATTGGAGAAAACCGAGGATGGATCAACAACATTGTAGTTTCTCCACAATACTAAGCTAATTGACAGAGTGAAAAGAAGGTAACCTCTCCAGAATGAACATATTCCAAAACATGCATCCTGTTTGCAACAAGCCACAAAAGCAATTCACTTTTGGTCCTGAATACAAATTGTTATGTTTGGGGCAAATCCAACACAGCACATTACTGAGTATCACTGTCCACACTTTCAAGCATAGTTGTGGCTGCATCAAGTTATGGGTATGCTTGTAATTGTTAAGGACTGGGGAGTTTTTCAGGATACAAAATAAACAGAATGGAGCTGACAGGCAATATCCTAGAGGAAAACCTAGTTCAGTCTGTTTTCCACCAAACACTGGGATGGGAGATGAATTCACCTTTCAGCAGGAGGACAATAACTTTAAACACAAGGCCAAATCTACACTGGAGTTGCTTACCAAGAAGACAGTGAATGTTACTGAGTGGCCAAGTTACAATTTTGACTTAAATCTGCTGAAAATCTTTGACAAGACTTTAAAATCTTTGTCTAGCAATGATCAACAACTAATTGGACAGAGCTTGAAGAATTTTGAAATGAATCATGGGCAAGTATTGTACAATCCAGGTGTGCAAAGTTCTTAGAGACTTACCCAGAAAGACTCACAGCTGTAATCGCTGCCAAAGGTGATTTTAATATGTATTGCCTCAGGGGTGTGAATACTTATGTAAATTAGATATTTCTGTATTTAGTTTTCAATACCTTTACAAAATTGTCAAACAACATGTTTTCACAGTCACAGTCAAAAGTTTGGACACACCTACTCATTCAAGGATTTTTCTTTATTTTGATTATTTTCTACATTCTAGAATAATAGTGAAGACATCGAAACTATGAAATAACACATATGCAATTATGTAGTAATCAAAAAAAGGTTAAACAAATAAAAATATATTTTATATTTGAGATCCTTTGCCTTGATGACAGGTTTGCACACTCTTGGCATTCTCTCAACCAGCTTCACCTGGAATGGTTTTCCAACAGTATTGAAGGAGTTCCCACATATGCTGAGCACTTTTTGGCTGCATTTCCTTCACTCTGCGGTCCAACTCATCCCAAACCATCTCAATTGGGTTGAGGTTGGGTGATTGTGGAGGCCAGGTCACCTGATGCAGCACTCCATCACTCTTCTAATTGGTTAAATAGCCCTTACACAGCCTGGAGGTGTGTTTGGTCATTATCCTGTTGAAAAAGAACTGATAGTCCCACTAAGCGCAAACCAGGTGGGATGGCACATCGGTTGGAACCAAAAATCTAAAATGTGTACTCATCAGACCAAAGGACAGATTTCCACCAGTCTAATGTCCATTGGTCCTGTTTCTTGGCCCAAGCAAGTCTCTTCTTATTATTGGTGTCCTTTAGTAGTGGTTTCTTTGCAGCAATTCGACCATGAAGGCCTGATTCACGCAGTCTCCTCTAAACAGTTGATGTTGAGATGTGTCTGTTACTTGAACTCTGCGAAGCATTTATTTGGGCAGCAATTTCTTAGGTGCAGTTAACTCCAATTAACTTATCCTCTGCAGCAGAGGTAACTCTGGGTCTTATTTCCTGTGCCGGTCCTCATGAGAGCCAGTTTGCTTATTTGAGCTGTTCTTGCCATAATGTGGACTTGGCTTTTTACCAAATAGGGCTATCTTCTGATTCCACCGCTACCTTGTCACAACACAACTGATTGTCTCAAACGCATTAAGAAGGAAATAAATTCGACAAATTAACTTATGACAAGGCACACCTGTTAATTGAAATGCATTCCAGGTGACTACATCATGAAGCTGGTTGAGAGAATGCCAACAGTGTGCAAAGCTGTCATCAAGGCAAAGGGTGGCTATTTTGAAGAATCTCAAATATAAAATATATTTTGATTTGTTTAACACTTTTTTGGTTACTACATCATTGCATATGTCTTCACTACGTAAACTTCCGACTTCAACTGTATTTCATAGTTTTGATGTCTTCACTACTATTCTAGAATGTAGAAAAGAGTAAAAAAAAAAAAAAAAAACTTGAATGAGCAGGTGTCTAAACTTTTGACTGGTACTGTATATAGTTTTAATTCATTTGAATTCAGGCTGAAAAACAACCGTGTGGAATAAGTCAAAGGATATGAATACTTGCTGAAGGCACAGTACATACAACTAACACAACTTGAAACGTGATAACAGTGTTACACTTTGTGACTGTAATAAAATATAAAACACACTCATGAATATGGTTGATTTGATTTTAATGGCTATTATACAGTTTTTCCAAAGAAAAAAGAAACATTGAAACAAGCGGCAAAAACAAACCCCACTTCCAAACCAAAACTACAATAAAGAGCATAAACACAATGTATATTGCTAGTACATTGTACCCAACAGGTATTCAGTGGGAGAGAAAAAACGGAACTGATACATAAGACATAAAAGTATTTTCTTCTACAATACATAAGAGGGCACCTAGGAATGAAACCCAAAGAAGGGGTAATATTTATCCTAATAGGAGCTTTAGCATTGTCTGATAAGTCGGATAAAGAGGTTGATGGTGAGAAATTGTCTTCAGGTAAAATTTTTGGTCTGGGTTTTGGGAGACACCTTACAATACATCAAATAAGATAACCATAATCCATTCTATTAAATGCCCATTGATTTCAGATGATATCGAAGGGAAACAATAATGAAACTATAATATTAACATTTCAAATATAGAGTTTCTATTGGTTTCAAGTAAGAGCCAAAATAATATTCTTATGCAAGTTAAGTGTGAAGCAAGCAAACGTATTGACAAATATCTTATTTACAATATCATCCTTGAACATTGTATTTACATAAGAGTTCATTGAATGAAAGTGTTCTATGTTCATGTTCATTTGTGAGTTGAAAAACATGAGGGAGTTAAATGCACAATGCACATTTTATTTTTAAAAAGTGCAATTCCTTTTCGTAAAGTACAAAAATATATATCCATATTTTGTATATATATGTAGAAATGTTGTTCATTGAAACTGCACATGTTGCTTTTTCAAAGAGCCCGAAAACCAGTGACTAAAAATGTATGCTTATAGTTGACAAGCAGCAAATTATTTCGGAATATAAATTATTTTACTGTACTCGATACAAAATCGGAAATACCTCAATTCACCAAAGAGAAAGCGATATCAAAGGTGTTTTATGTGGGTAACATTAGATTTACCGGGCAGAACTCCATTCTAGCATGGGCAAGCACATTTAAACATTTGTCACATAGTTTGGTTTCATACACAATATACTGTATCTCAAAAAACTCTTTTCAAAAAGACTAATTAAGTGTAAGGAATACGAATTGTAAAAAGTAGCACTTTCATAAAAGATTTAAGATGGGAACAAAAGGTGGGTGGAACTGATTCCAGGCCACACAATCCCCAATACTTCAGGCTTTAAATACAAGAACACAAATACACACGGTAGAGAAGCTGGCGCATACATGTATATGTTGGTATGTGAATGTGTAAATATGTACGTATGTGAGCGTTGCCTGAAGGATAGCAGTGCTGCTGATGCAACATGTCCTGTACATCCTCAAAAGAAAAGAGAAAACATTTGAATTAAGCAAACTGACTGATTGAAAAAAAAGCCAATAGTGGTATACTGGTGTCCGTTGTTTCCAGTGGCTTTGTAATACCTTAAAGTGTACCGAGATTCCGTGGCACTAGCAAGAGTTACACCTGCTACTGTCATTTCATGAAAACAAGCACTTCTCTTTCCCCTACATATTCAAGTAACACTATGTAGCTATATTCGTACATTTTAAATAGCTTATACCAAAATACAATCCTTGAACAGCTTCAGGGATCTGACTGAGGGCTCTAGTCACTTGCGAGGTGTCTTCCATAGACTTTCTTTCTTAGCTTCTGTAGGCTGTACAACAATGTGTATTCATGCTTCTATCCAGTTCCATTTTATAAAGGTCATATATTATTATAATAACGTCCATCATATCAGTAACCGGAAGATGTATTTTAAATTCTATGAAAACCTCGTCTTTGTCTCCCACAAACATCTTTCAATTTGGTGAATTTCGTTTCCTTAACAAGAGGCGCAGTGCATTCTGGGTCCGCCCTCTTGCATTAAGTCTCTAGTTCCAACCACACACTGTCTAGCGCACGCATCTTTAGGATCCATTGGGATGTTGTGTCTGTCTGTGTGTCTCTGCGTTAGTGTGTTGGGGGGTCATGGGGGTGTCCTGTGGGCCTCCCAGCTGAGCCTGCAGGTCCTTCACCACCCTCTCCAGGCTCTGCCGCGCCTCCCTCTCCTGCTGTAGCTCCTCTCTCAGCTGCTCTCGGTCCGCCTCCGCCTGCTGCAGCTGAACCTGCAGCTCCTCAATCTGGAAAGGTACACATCAGTCAGGATGCACATGCTGTGATTCAACTATTCTTGATTAGGTATGTGTGTATGTGATTCTTTCTGTATGATAACCTGTGTGCAGGCTATATCAGAAGGATCTTGGTCCTACCTGTGTGGAGTACTTGGCTCGCAGGCGTTCAGCCTCACAGCCTTTGTCGCAGACTCGTGTCTGTCTCTCTCTCTCCAGCTCTTTTTTCAGATGGCCACGAGACTCGTCCGCCTCCCTCATCTTCCTGTCCCACTCCATGCTCAGGCGTTCTATCTCTTTCCTCAGGTTGCGCTTGGCCTCGATGGCCTCTCGAAGACGCCCTTTCTTGGACACCCTCACAAAATCCAACTCCTGTGGGTGAAAAAAAAGAGGTGTATATTCTGTTGTGTCCTGAAGATTGTGTCACAAAAAACACATTGTACACATGAAGAAACGGTAAAAAATGTTGTGCCAAAAGGCGGCCATTTTGGATCGTGAGTGGGAGGTTTACCTGCTGAAGGCTGCGTTTGGCCTGCAGCGCTGCCCCCAGTTTCTCCTCCTGCTTCACTCTCATCTTAACAATCTCCTGCAGGAACTTCTCCCTGGCCTCCTTGGAGTCAAGACCTCCATACAGGGTCTGTCTCAGTGTGTCCAGCTCTGGACATGAAGGTGCCCCTGGTAACACCAGCCGGACTGGGCCCTCCAGGGGCCTCATGGTGGTCTGGGGCGTCAGGGTCCAGGTCATACTGGAGCAGGCAGATGGAGGGGATGCCAAGGATGGGACCGATGGTGGGTCTGAAAGACAGAAAAATAAAACAGTATGTTTATAGGGTGAAGCCTAA
Source organism: Salvelinus fontinalis (assembly GCF_029448725.1). Classification (NCBI taxonomy): domain Eukaryota; kingdom Metazoa; phylum Chordata; class Actinopteri; order Salmoniformes; family Salmonidae; genus Salvelinus; species Salvelinus fontinalis. The sequence continues at coordinate 11,469,091 of NC_074682.1, forward strand.
AAAAGTATTGGAACAGCAGTGACATCTGCTGCTGAGTAAAATCTTCTGACTTGAGACTGCCCTGTGTGCTCTGTGCTGCACAGACCAGCCACTAGATGGCACCCTCTCACAAGGATCAGGCAAACTAACCATAGCCTACTTCCAGTATGGTAAAGACTCTCATTTCCACAGAAAGTCTTACTACCGTATTAGCTCGGGTTAGGTTGCCTGTCCTTGAGTATTGGAGTGTGTCCTAGTGCCCTATTTCTCTTACAGAATGTCTGAACAATAGTGTGTCATACTCACAGTCATCATAGTCATCCACCTCAATCTCCCCGTCAGTCTCCATTTCCTCCACACCGTTGGCTGTGTTGGTGTTGATGTGAACAAGTCTGGGCACAGGCTGTGAGTCTCCACACTGTGATGCTGGTCCGGAGCTGATGTGCTGGTCTCCCCTGCCTGGAGCCTGGCTGTGGCCCACTGGGGCCTGCTCCCCACCTTGGTAGGCCAGCGGAGCTGGGGCCACATTGGGCACCACAGACGTGTCCACATTTTTGTGGTTTGATCTGTTATGATAAGAAAATCCAAGTTAGTTCAACAATATACAGTAAGACATCCTAGCAATGGGTTAAAAATGTGTTTATCATTGTTATATGATAATTCCATAGGAATGTGGTTATCATTGTTATATGATAATTCCTTAGGAATGTTACCTCAATGTGTTAAAGGCTGACAATCCATTACCGTGGTGTGGTGAAAAGGATGAGAGAAACCATGACAGCATGACTGTCTCTGACTCACCTCTCGTTGTGACTGGTAGACTTCTGCCTCTCAGCAGATGTACTTCTGGGGGACCAGGGGCGGAAGGCTGACGGCCTCTGTTTCAGCTGGACCGGTTTCAGATCCTGGAAACAGATAGGATTCTTAATGGCCCTGACCCTTAACCTTACAGCAAATCACATGTATCCCAATCAAGAGAGAACATGAGCTACAAACCTTGTTCCCTGACTTTGATAGAGATTGTAGCCAATCGGGTTGCTTCTCTTTGTCAGCAGATGGAGAGTTTATTTTCTCCAGTTTGAACTTCTTGGCTGGAACTGGGCTGTGCGGCTAAAGAGAGAAGAGAAAGAGATACGGAAGAGACTATTAATGATCACCATCTTCGTCTACCGGAGTAGTCTGTAACACACTTGTACTGCACAAGTCGTAGATAGATAGTTTAAATATCTTTACACAACGTCCCCTTCAGAGGTGTTCCATACTGTAATTGGCATCATTCACCTTGAGGTGTATTTCAGAGAAACATTCATGTGTCCAAATAGTCTCATTAATAAAAAAATCAGCTAGCGGCCCTAATCCAGTGTGTGAGGGGAACGGTAGACGTTTCTATCAGGGTGAGGTCTGGCTGTGAGCTGGGGGCTTGAGTACGGGAGGCGCCAGCAGGTACAGTGGAGCTACTCTCTGTTCTGTGTGGGAGAGAGGGCTGAGAATAGTGTTTCTGTAATCTGACGGACAACTGGAGTGAAACGTTCTGCCGGTGTCGCTGTACCTCGGCACGGACCGTAGAGTCACGCAACGTTTCGCCCAACTCGCTCCGCTGAGCAAGATTACGTTGAATTCTTTCGGCGTTTGAGTCATTTAGCAGACGCTCTTATCCAGAGCGAGTGAATACGTTTTCAGATGAAGACACGACTAGCTAACCTAACATCTCGCTCTCCTTTTCCTCACTGAGCTTCACATAGCAGCAGGTTTGGCCATGTAACAGTGATCCAGGAAGTGACGGTGTGTGCAGCTCTTCTGGCTTCAGTGGTGAGACAGAGCAATCTAGCCACTGCCCTCAGGTCTGCACTTGTCAGGATGCGCATAAGTTTACCTAGGCAGTGGGAGAGGCCTGCCCGGACCTGTGAGTTATCTTACTTATCTCACTACTATGACATTCTCCCTCAAAGAGTCCTCTTTTCAATGGATGATTCAATTGAAATCATGACTGAATATACTGTGGATGTATCATTTACATTTGAGTCATTTCGCAGATACTCTTATTCAGAGCGACTTAGAGGAGCATTTAGGGTTAAGTGCCTTGCTCAAGGGCATATCGTCAGATATTCAAACCGGCGCCCTTTCAGTTACTGGCCCAACAGTCTTAACCGCTAGGCTACCTGCCGCCCCATAAAAGTAACACAAAAGTATATACTAGACAGGTGTGAATGGAAAATATACTCCACTAAATCCTTCTGAAAGGTGTATCACTTGACATTGTAATAATGTTAAGGAGAGAAAGATAAATTGCCTTTGGTACTGACTGACACCCTTGGTGTAAATGAATCCTGTCTTACGGTTCTGATTAGCTTAGAAGCAGTGTGTGGTTCTGGCAATGTATCACAAGGGGGAGGTGTCAGTCAGTCAGGTCTCACACTGCACTGCCAGCCTCGGTCTGCCGTACGATGGCGCTCAGACTAAAACATGCCACGCAACCTTGTCATTTCTGCTGCGCCTCTGGCCCACAAAGCTACAATCAGACGAGGCCCTAGTGCAGAGGGCATGACTGTGGTTGTCTGGACACTCCTCTCATGTCTCCCTCCCTGACTCAAACATCTGTCTCCTCTCTAAGTGTCTAACCACACACACACAAACAGACACACACGCAGTTAGGCAGCAGACTGTGAGGTTAGTGCTCGGGACATTTAACCCCGACCTCCAGCTGACTCTACGATGACTCGAACACTCACCTGCCCCACTCAAGGCCAGAGTTTTTCTAAAAAGCGGAGAGTGGTCGAAACCCGGAGTCTGTAATTACTGCCATGCTGTTGTTTTCCCAACAAAGTCTGTCTGTCTGGTACTATTCCTACCCTGAGGTTTGCAGCTCCAGGAAAACGTGGAGCCCTAGACATAACAGAGTTGGAAAACAGAGCCTCCCAGACACCACAAGGGACCTGCTGGCTAAATCTGACACTGATCTCACAGGAGAGGAGCCACACGGGTTTTACTCAGCACCACATCACAGCCATAACAAGGCCACACAGACACAGCATCAGAGACATAACAGCCTCCTCCTGGATGCACACCACATCCCATGACTGCAATCCTCACTGCAATCCCCACTGCAATCCTAGCCCAAACTACCCGACATGGCCCCTCTAAGGATGGAGTGAGTGAGTGAAGGGAGAGAGAGGAGGGAAAGAGGGAGGTAGAGAAAAAGGGAGGGGGAGACTTCCTCGCAGGAGTTTGCTTTGGCCAGGGCCCCTGTGGGAACGGAGTGGTGAGTGCGAGGGAGGGGGCGGGCTGTGGGGGGGAGCGGGACCACAGAGGAAGCACTGAGCTGGAGGAATGTATACTTGAAGGCCAAGTACAGCCTCCTCTTAAAGAGTCCATTCAAGCAATGTCCTTTTCAACTCGCTATTGTAGGACATTTCTTTGAGGAGCCATAAAGGGGGGACCATTTCAAAGTAAACCTGTAGGCTAAACAGGAGCTAACAGTGCAGACATGCTTTGTCTGGAAACGACGGTCCTATAATAGTGTGGTAATACAGTGATAAGCAAATATCCACATGGCAAATCGTCCTAACACCACTATAACTGTCAACAGACACATAAACACCATCTATTCCAAGTGGACTATCTAACAGTTAGAATGGTCTTTCGCCAATAGATGCCAATTGGAGCGTGATAGAAGATGGGAATGTTGTTTTACTTCATTTGACATGATAAACAATGACTGACTGAGTTTATTGATCCATCTACAGGCCCAATCAACAAATTAGTATCATAGTCAAACGCAAACTGCTGGGTGAGAACTGCAAAATGCTAAATATACAGTGCATTCGGAAAGCATTCAGACCCCTTGACTTTTTCCAAATGTTGTTACGTTACAGCCTTCTTCTAAAATGGATGAAATTGTTAAATAACTGAAATATCACATTTACAGAAGTATTCAGACCCTTAACTCAGTACTTTGTTGAAGCATCTTTTAAACGTTTACAGCCTCAAGTCTTCTTGGGTAGGACGCTACAAGCTTGGCACACCAGTATTTGAGGAGTTTCTCCCATTTTTCTCTGCAGATCCTCTCAAGCTCTGTCAGGTTGGATGGGCGCGTCGCTGCACAGCTATTTTCAGGTCTCTCCAGAGATGTTTGATCGGATTCAGGTCCAGGCTCTGGCTGGGCCACTCAAGGACATTCAATAACTTGTCATGAAGCCACTCCTGCGTTGTCTTGGCTGTGTGCTTAGGGTCATTGTCCTGTTGGAAGGTGAACCTTCGCCCCAGTCTGAGGTCCTGAGCGCTCTGGAGCAGGTTTTCATCAAGGATCTCTCTGTACTTTGCTCCGTTCATCTTTTCCTCGATCCTGACTAGTCTTGCAGTCCCTTCCGCTGAAAAACATCCCCACAGCATGATGCTGCGATCACCATGCTTCACCGTAGGGATGGTGCCAGGTTTCCTCCAGACGTGATGCTTGGCGCTCAGGCTAAAAAGTTCAATCTTGGCTTCATCAGACCAGAGAATCTTGTTTCTCATGGTCGGAGAGTCCTTTCGGTGCCTTTTGACAAACTCCATGCGGGCTGTCATGTGCCTTTTACTGAGGATTTGCTTCCATCTGGCCACTCTACCATAAAGGCCTGATTGGTGGAGTGCTGCAGAGATGGTTGTCCTTCTGGAAGGTTCTCCCATCTCCACAGAGGAACTCTGGAGCTTTGTCAGAGTGACCATTGGGTGCTGTAGAAATGTTTTGGTACCCTTCCCCTGATCTGTGCCTCGCACAATCCTGTCTCGGAGCTCTACGAACAATTCCTTCAACCTCATGGCTTGGTTTTTGCTCTGACACGTACTGTCAACTGTGGGACGTTATATAGACAGGTGTGTGCCTTTCCAAATCATGTCCAATCAATAGAATTTACCACAGGTGGACTCCAATCAAGTTGTAGAAATATTTCAAGGATGATTAATGGAAACAGGATGCACCTGAGCTCAAAAGGCTCTGAATAGTTATGTAAATAAGGTATTATTTTGCAAAAAAATTATAAAAACCTGTTTTCGCTTTGTCATTATGGGGTATTGTGTGTAGATTGATGAGGGGGAAAAATTATTTAATACATTTTAGAATAAGGCTGTAACGTAACACAATTTAGAAAAAGTCAAGGGGTCTAAATACTTTCTGAATGCACTGTGTATCTAGGTTAAATTTAAAGTACAACGCGGGTACGATCAATTTAATTGAATCAGTCCCAGCTGCTCGTTGTTTGAATGTTTCATGTCTGTCACGCTATTGGCTGTGAAAGCAGTGCTAAAACGTCTAATCCTTTAGCATTTGCTGAAGCACAAACTAAAAACTCAAATGGAACGATCGAAAAACAAAACACAGGAGTGCACTCAGAAACGGACAAAAATAGTTTCCCCAGCTGAACTTCACCGGGCTTCCGTCACACAATACCACAGCATGCTGCATGATTGCATGGCATTAAATACACAGCAACAAGACACAACAGTTTCACATTTCAGACTCCTTCCCCCTACTAAAACCCGCACTGTAATCCCTAGATCTGAGTGTGCTTAGAAGGGCTCTGCCTCGCTCAAGGGCACACCAACTGGCAGAGCTCACCCGGGAAACAGCCTTAGTGGGACGTATGAGAGTGGGCAGAAGCCGAGATCTCTATTATAATATCCACAAGCTCATGTGTCCACCCTGGAGTCGTTGTCCCAAAGGCGGGAAGGCGGGCGACAAGCTCACGTCCAAAATAAGCCCATAGAAACGCATTGGATTTATTTTGGACAGATTTTGGCGAGAGTGGAACCTCTCGCATCCCCCCTTCCTCTCTGGCAGAGAGGTCTGAGGCAGGGCTGGGGTGGGCTGGGATGTCAGGGGGAAAGTCTATAGGCCTCTATTCAGTGCTCATGGCATCTGTGTGTAGGAAGGACAGTCCCATGATTCAGATTAAGCCTGGTGGTCACCTCCTAAATGACAGCTGGGCTGGGATTAACTGATTGGTGTCAGGCTTACATGTGCATGCACAACGCCTAAATACAATGCACTATGCTACCAAACCTCTGAGTGTCCTTTACAATTCTCCAATGTCTAGGCTACTTTCCTTCCTGATTCACACTGTCTGAGCTAAAGTGTGTCAGGGTGACACGGCTATGGAAGCGTGACAATAATAGGGGATCCTGGGAGAAGGTAACCTGAGCTGCAACAGCATGATAACACTGCGACATACGACATGGCCACGCCGTCAACGTGCCATAGAGACACAGAGAAAGGGATAAGGGCTGTCGTGAGAAGAGAACAGCACGGCAGCAAAGCGACCTTGATTTGTTTGTCCTAATTGTCTTTGGGATTTGAGACTCAGATAGGTCTGAGCTGCAGACTGGACAGACCGAGACCTGGTCTGTCCATTACATATCTGACATACTGTATCCAACAGCAGCAAGTGTGACACGTATAGCCAAGTTGGAGGATGAAAGGTTCTATCATATCCCCCAGCCTTTCCACACTCCCTAAGTGAGCTGCAGTTGACCCATCAACGCTGCCGAGTGTCTAGGTCTATAAACAGAGGAACCAGTCAGACTTCAGTATTTTATTAGGATCCCCATTAGCTGCTGCATTCGCAGCAGCTACTCTTCCTGGGGTTCACACAACACATGACAAAATACAGAGCATTAATAGACAAGAACAGCTCAAGGACTGAACTACACAAATGTAAAAACAATAGATGGGGGAAAAAAGATCACACTGACACCACGGAGAGAAGTAGAGAGAACAATTACTCTTACATCCAAATACATTCATATATCACATTTCCACGTTGATCAGGAATGAGCCGGACAACAGTGGACTCCTCTAATATCCCAGGCAGGCAACAGACAGTGTAACTAGGAGGAAGCAAATGCAATTCAGCTCAAATATAGCAACCAAAACAACATCACATGTCTGTACCCGCTTTCTCATTATGGCTAAAACAGCTGTCCTGCTAGATAAAACAGAGGGATTTGACTAAAGGAAGCGGGCTGGTTCATAATTCCACGTGCTGTAGGCCTCATCCAAACATGGCTAAAAATGACATGACAAAGATATCCTCACAGATGCCATGTTATTACTATGAGCATGTTTGGTATGGTTCTGAGTCCCAGATATCTTTGGACATGAAACGTGTTCTGTGCGTGGTGTATATTTAGACAGACATAGTGTCAAATTCCCAGAATGCCTGTTCGGAGCAGTCCATATGGACTGTGTCTGTTGCATTGGAAAATTAAACAGTACACTATTGGTTTGATGTGCTAGAACATACAGTACCGTGCTTGTGTGCAACTGAGAGCACGCGCGCGCACACACACACACGCGCGCGCGCGCGTTTATGCTTCTATTCACAGCTGCTGCAGTGCTAACCAGGAAGCCAAAGGGGATGATGGTTGGTTAATGAGATGAAGAAAGATGACCAACCCTTTATAACATTCATTTATAATACGCCATTAAGGCTCCTATAGGGCAAAAATGCACACAGTCAATGCAGACCTACTGAAAACGATGCATTGATGTTAGGATTGTGTTAGGATTCAACCCATACTATGCACGAACAACGATTTCTTAAAGCGCTACTGGCACATTTACTCCTACTTTGCAGACGATTTTAAAATCAGTCCAATATATCATATTGTATTTTATGCATATGATTAGCAGTCCAGATTAGTGAGCTCTTCTACCTATGACAATAATGCACATTCAGTCAGAGTAATATCTTTTCCATTGGTGATAATAATCCCACCCAGTTCTAGTGAGAAACTAGGCTAAATGATGCACATAAAGAACCCATCACCCCTCCCATCCCCTAACGTGTCCTGCCTGAGAACCTGCATTTCCACAGATTAGTCAATCTGGCCATTCAACATGAAAGACTGTAGCGGCAATAAGCACACAGCCACCATCATGAGCCAGTAAATCCAGTGTTGGACTGCCTAAATTTGAATCCCACAGATTAGTACTAATATCAACACGATTAAAATAGCACTGGATAACCAATCAAAAACGCATCTTTTTTTTTTACCAATGGGTAAAATAAATACTCCTCTAAGAAAACCAATGTCCCAAACCTCATGTCTCTATCATAATCCGTTCCAAAGTGATTGGTGTTTTTACCCTTGTAGGATGTCCAAAACTAGGGTGAATAATTACATCTGGTTAAAAATCGGGAAAATAGCGTGGCGTCAGCTAGGCTGGATACTATGCGAAGATTAAGATTTAAGGCTAATTGACCGTTGAACTCGTCATCTTTCTTCTCGAATCCGGAGAACATAAAACATGACATGTAGTGTTTTCATATTTTAGTATACGCTTTTCATATTAATGCGAAATCTTTTCTTTTTCGACGATTTCTCACAAAAACAAGCGTATCTCTGTGATAATAATAATATGTTCATTTGACTTTTTGCGACCCGCGGAAACAACTTTGCAGACGACCACCACAACATGTCAAATCCTCGAAAATCGCTGCGAGAAAGCGGTCGCCACTCTCTCACCAGAACTCGCCGCTTATTACCGGATGTATTAGCTTACGAAATCAAACTTCTTGGATATAATGTTTAATGATATGTTAGAGAAAGACCCCACCGAACGATTCAGAACACAAATAATCATATTTGCCTTGGTAAACTGTATTTTAATACATAAGGAAGAGGCATTTCACCACCGAAGCGTGTTTTCACCCACTCTAGGCAGAGTGGGTGGACACCCTACTGACTAACCTCTCCGCGAACCAAATAGTTACTGCTCGGAATACACAGACCATTATATCACATACCAGGTACCAGGCAATTCCATTAGGGAGTTAGAACTCCACCAAGCAGAGAGGCTACACTGGTTACACACTACAGTACAGTGTTTCAAGTGGAGGGCTGGATGATTGATGATAGGGAGACTGCTACTTAGTGGGGATTGGCCCTCTGTTGTCTGAGTGGTTGACAGGCCAAATGGACAGGCACAGAGTTAAGTGTGATAGTGGCACCCCTGTCTGACATCATCTGGCTGTTGGACTGAGGCGATGGGTTCTGCACTCACTCAAAATGAACTAAAACTCACTCTGACGACAACGGGAAAGGGACGGAGACGTTACATTGCGAGTGTCGAGTACGCCTCTTATATTGAATTTGTCTTGCCGAATTCATCACTCTTGTGTCAAGTCCCCGCTGTGAATGTTATGTGCGGACAAAGAGTCAACATGGGAAGCAACCTGCTTCCCAGAATCCATTGTGTCTGAAAAAGTCTGAAGGATTGCTTGTGCCCTACCCTCAGTCTCTATTTATCCTGCCATAATCTGGCTGTCTCCCCACCCAGTCGCCCATCGATCAGTCTAGTCTAGAGAGTAGACTCCAGAGCACTCTGCACAGATAGCTCCTGCAATTGGCCAACTGGCTGCTGGTGCAATCTATTAGATGTCCAAAATGTGCTATGCCATTTTATAGTAAATCATCGTTGTTACTGTCATCTAGCAAGTAGCTGTAATTCATCAAATGCCTGGATTAGAATTGGCCAACAAATGAAATCAACAAAATACAAATAGTAAACAGTGGTGAAACATGCGTTAGAGAAGGTAGAGAGAACAGTACTGGGACAGCTGACTTGAGGTTTGGCCTGAGCTGGTAAGCTGAGCCCCATGACCACATGGTCCCTGGCAGGCCAATGGGGAGCTGGGCAGGTGGCAGGTTTATTTGGGAGGATGAAAAAGGGGATGAATGCCAGAGAGAGGTTAAGAGGTATGAGGGGACGGGACAGGACGGGGGGATGGGGTAGAGGAGGTCATAAAAAACATGTAAGAGGGTGGGGTGAAGTTAGCGTCACTGCTCAGTGTCCCATATGATGTCATGTTTACTCCATGTGTAACTCTGTGTTGTTGTCTGTTCACACTGCTATGCTTCATCTTGGCCAGGTCGCAGTTGCAAATGAGAACTTGTTCTCAACTAGCCTACCTGGTTAAATAAAGGTGAAATAAAAAAATAAAAATAAAAATTTCACTGACACAGTGTCTGCACTGGGTACTGGGCTTGAGGTAATTGGCTGAACCAAGGTGATAAATCTTATTGAAATGTATAGAAGCCATTCAGGCTGTTCTGTTCCAGTGTCGGCTCCCCAACGGGTCCAAATACATGATATGCACTCTAGTGATGGTGGAAAAAATAGACAGTTACATATCGGTTTATTATTTATGACGATATGTATCGTATCGACAATATCGCAATATTATTTTTTGCGCTAGTTGGCTGTACCTTTACCAAAACTCCAGTATTTTTCCTCAAAGCTTGTTCTCCATCTTCTTTTTAAATAGGGAGCCAATTTGTTTAAAACACTTTTATTTCCATGACTGATCAAAACTCCTTTTCTCATGACTCTTGTCTCTCTGCAGCAGCCATATAGTGAGCATTATGTTAGGAACATCGAATCGCAATACATATAGAATCGTGATAATCACAATACATATCGTATCAGCCCAGAAGTATCGTGATAATACACTTTTGTGAGGTGCCTGGCAATTCCCTGCCCTAATGCACTCCAATGAGTTCTTAGTCTCTAATGTTGTGACTTTACAAGATGGGGCTGTATTTGTGTGATTGGCGACAGAGATGTGAGGGGGGACTTGGAAAACAGGAGCGGAATTGCTTAATTATTTTGTGCTTTGAGTATAACCTCTTAATCATTGTTTCCAGAAAACAAACAAAAGTGTGGAAGGGGTGCTAATGGCCCCATGCAGAATGACAGGAAACATTCTAAATGTGAAGGTCTCCACTTAGAGAACTAAGGAGCCCCAGCATGTGGCTGTGAGGCTGAGTGCCAGGAAAAAAATACTACTCCAAAATCACTGGGTTTATGTGTGTGTGTGTGTGTGTGTGTGTGTGTGTGTGTGTGTGTGTGTGTGTGTGTGTGTGTGTGTGTGTGTGTGTGTGTGTGTGTGTGTGTGTGTGTGTGTGTGCGTGTGTGTATGCGTGCACGTGCGTGCGAGCGCGTGCGTGTGTGTGTGTGTGCTACCAAGTAATTGCTGACCAATTTTCCAAAATACATGAAGGTTTCTAGTCTGTGTATGTCCTCCTCATTTATGCTCGACTTGCAGGATGACTTAAACGTAATAGGACAAACGCAGTGCTTCTTTGTGTGTATAGTAACATTCGACAGAGATCAAATAGCATTTCACTTGTTTCCACTTGCTCAAGGAATTGTCTCGGAGGGAAATAGGGGACAAAAACACCCACAACATCCGTTCCTCAGATGGCACATTCCATACTTAAACATTTGGCTTATCTCCCTCCTCCCCCCATTAACAGGAAGGCAAGATCTGCTTACAAGAAATGTGGGTGAGAGGGCCCGGTCTCGGAGCCTCCATAAAATAAATACGAGTGTTCTAAAATGGAAGGCTAGGGGAAGTGGGGGGAACGGACGGACCACAGCATCGCTCAATTCATAGTAATGCTTCGTCTGCTTCATGACCCTGAAAATACTTGGACATTTCTTTTTCCTGGATCATTTTATTACACTCTTCTGAATCTGGGGCCAGTGTTTTTCTCCATAGCAACCACAAAACAGTGGAGCCCAGCTAAACTCTGAGTTAACAAACAGAACTCGACAAAATCCCCATTTTCAACGCCAGGGTTTTCCCCAAGCAGAGCAGCAAACACTCCCAGACCCTGAATGAAGACAGCTTTAAAAAGCGGACTGTATGATTGCAGAAAGCATGAATAGAAACACATGTTGAGTAAACACATGCACATGGATACACTGGTACGTACTGCATATGAGATGGGGGAGGGGGGTAAATGTCGTCATATTGTTCCTGTGAGCCTCAGGTGCGTGATGTGATGTGGTGCAGTCTGCATTCAGTCTGTATTCCTGCCAACAGCACTGAACAGTAGGTCGGGGAGGGTCGGGGGCGGGAGGCAGCAGCTGGTCACTACAGCTGACCCTAGGGAACCTGGTCACTCAGACAGGCTAGCTGGAGCTTAGAGCTGCCCGGTCGGGCCTGGCCAGCAGGAGAACAGACAGGCCAGTACAGTCACAGCGTTATATAAATGTCTCCTGTCTCTCAGCTCAGCCCTGAGCCGTAGGGACACAGGCGCTTTGTGGCCTAATGCTGCCTGCAACCCAGCATGGGGATTACAGGCAACCAGCTAGGCAGGCACAGTCTGAGGAGAGGCCACGGTGTAAGTATGTCATCCCTCCACGGCCTCCCCGGGTCCTGGCCCCAAACTCTCTCGCAGCAAATCCACTCTGACCTCGTGGCTGAGCTCTGACCAGTGACCATAGACGGCTGCCAAGCGCCTGCAAACTCTATCACCACACAGCTACTACAGCTCTCACTGGTGTTAAGTACAAGGCAGAGGGAGAGAGACTGCTTGGTTTATTCTGTCGGTGATTTCTAAAAACACCCAGTTTACAATTTATTGGATTGAAAAAACATCGATACATTTTTGACTGCAAATTGAAATCTACCTTTTTGAATTTCTTAAGCCCTATTCGTTAAGCGCCCTGAATAGGAGGCGTTTTTGAAAACCGCTGTAAAAGACCGGAGAGTTTCTGTGCTGTCAGTACAGTGTTCCTCTTACTACCTAGCCATGAATCATACTCATCATTTAGCAAGCCAGCCAGCAGAGGATTTAGCTGAATGCTGATTGATGAGCAGTCAGCCTCCGTGTTCTTCTTGTCTTGACTGGTTAAGGCTGTTCCCAATGACAACAGGACAGGTCTACTACACTGTAACCCAAGACTGTAGTATGCTGGGCTGGGATTTTCAGCTGCTGCCCGGGCTGTAGGAGCAGCTGTGAGGCAGTTCATCTATTGTGTGGAGTTTTGGGACACTCACTTTTTTAGACTTTACAACACATAGTATCAAACTAAATTAATGCTTTATTTGCATGTTGGCCAAGGCCATTGCCATAATAAGCTTTTTCTTTCTTTCTTTCTTTCTTTCTTTCTTTCTTTCTTTCTTTCTTTCGTTCTTTCTTTCTTTCTGTCTGTCTGTCTGTCTGTCTGTCTCTCTCTAGTAGCGAGCAAAGAGGAGTATGCCACAGGGAGGGGAGGCCCAGCACAGGAACTCAATAATAACTTTCAGCAGTCTAGCCAAGAGGCTGGAGGCCCAGACTGCGGCTGTTCCCTCTTGCTCCTCTCCCTCCCTCCGCTGGACCCCACGCTCCTCCCTTCCACCCCCCTCTTCCTGGCCTGTGTCTGCTCCACAGGACTGATGCATTCTGCAGACAGGCCAGCGCTCTTAAAGAGACACAGGACACATTTTTCTCCCCTGATTCACTGCAGTGGATACACCCACTAACTCAGAGCAGAGCCCATTATTTCCAGACTCTTTTCTTTTCTCTCAATCTTTTGCTTGGAACTCAAGAGATCTCAACAAGACACAGAAAGTGAGGGAGAAACAGACTGAAATATGTTAAGAGGCTCTAAGTGGATCTCAGGCAGAATTATTTCACTGCAGCAGCTTGTGAGAGACCCTTTGATGCTTTTCTTTAAAAAGAAGGAGAAGGGCTTGTCGAGTGCAATCAACGGTCTTGGCCATGAAAGTGTATTTGAAGCCATTATTATGATAATCATTAGGGACAATCCAATAAACTTCATCAGACGGACCTCAAAGAGCAACTGCTGCCACCCTGGGGTTGGCTATAAGAGGTAGCTCGGCCCTCTCGTGAATCAACACAGATTACATTACTGCTGCCTGGCTATACAGGAAGAGCAGAATGTATCTCGTATTAAATGCAGTTACAGTCCACCATACAAAGTTTCACTCTGTATTAGAGGTCTTCTCGGGTCAAAATGTTGGACCCGAAGACAATCAGACCCGGACCCGAATGGACCCGATCATTTAAAAAAGGGGGGACCCGGACCTGAGAACAATCAGACCCGAACCCGAATTGACACAATGACAACCAGACCTAGACCAGACCCGATTGTACCCAAGTGACAAAAAAATTATGTTTATCAGTTATCAGCTCTTCTGGTTAACAAATAGGTATTTATATGTTGGCTAGGCCTTCTATACATTATTAGTGTAAAATGAATATGCTTTAGGCTATGCAGAGCTGTGGTTGGGTCCATTCGGGTCCACTCGGGTCTATCAGCTGATGACAATCAAGCAGGACCCAACCCGGACCCAAGGGAAAAAGTTGGACCCTGCTCGGGTCCCGGGTCTTGTCTAGGATAGACCCGTGAAGACCTCTACTATGCATCCAAAGTGGTGGGGTGAAGATCTGGCTACCACAGGAAATGCATCACTGCAGTACGGACAGAAGACACACGCAACTCATCAGACATACCCTATGCCTGCCTCAAATAGGTATGGTAGAACTTCGGTTTGAATGAGTTAAAAATGAACCGCATCAGTTTTATTAGCTAACTGTGTAAACCAGGGCACTACATATGTTGTATAAGCAGTGTGACTCTGTGGAGTGCTGTATGTAGAGATGTAAACGATCAAACATTTCATGTGGTCGAGTGAAACAAAAACCTACAAGGGTGTGCCTGCCAAACACAGTTTCATTATTTTGCTGTCAGCACTTTTCTTCTCTGGATAAACTGTGTGGGAAGTCATGGGTCTGAAAACTCAACCCATGACAGACAAGGAAAGAGGTCAACCTGCCTACTAACTAATTCAAATAACATCAATGTTGACTTAAATTTTTTCAATTTTCCTGTGAGGAGGACTGACTGGAGGACATATGTGAATTTATTTTGAAACATAAATCTGGAAATACAGGAAACCTCATCGCCATCCCATTTTTTTTTTACTAGAATAGCAGAAAGAACCAGCATCCCGACATGAACTGAATAGGTTGTGCTTCGATATAAGCCACATGTCTTGGAGGGGCTAAGGGATTGACATATCTGAGCTGCAGCGTTACAAAAGATGAAGTCTCTATGGGAGGTATCAGTACCAGAGTCAGCACAGAACCCCAGCATTCTGAAACGATAACCCCAATCTGGGAAACCAATAAGCAAAGCATCCAGCTACGGACGGGCCAAAGAGTTCCACTTCAGTCTCTTAAAGAGACATCCAGGAGCACATAACTGAGAATCTCAAGATGGTCCTCGTCTCAGAAAAATATCGATGGGAGAATCTCACCGACCCGTTTTCACGTTCAACCAAGCTGTGATTTCATCTCAGGCTGATGTTTCAAGAAAACAGCTGGACATCTATTACATTGTCTTTATGATAAAGATGACTGGACCCGGGAGCCCATAGTCTGCTGAAAGAAAGCCGTTCATTACTCAATGGAATACAGAGAGCCTTGCGAAGGTGACACATGGCCAGACAACACTAAGCCATTGAATCACCAGTGTTTACGCATCCACATCATTCTGCACCATCTGTGATACTCAGCGCTGGTGCTCTGCCTGATTTAACAAGCTAATAGCAACAGCACAATGACAAGCAACGCGCAGCGCTAAAACATTAAGCACCACAGGCACTAATGAAACAAAGTCTCTCAGGTAGAACAACATTTGGCGAAAACATTGACAGCAGCAACAAAAGACTCTCCTCTCATTTCCATTTACACTCCAGCTGACTGCAGACTCAGTTGCCACCTCCCTTCACCTTCCGACAAGGAATTGAAGAACGGAATAGAAAAAAAAGGCGATGAACTTCTGACCTGTCATACAGACTATGGAGCAAGCTCTGAAGCTTTGGGGGCAACTAGAGTCCACCATCCACTCTGTCTCTCTTCCCCTCCATGTCTCACCCTGCCGTCCTATAAAACCCTCCTGCTCCCCATTTTATGGCTGCCAGATGGTAGGGAAGCTTTCTGCCTCTGGACTTGCCTCTCCAGTCTAGTAAAACCAGTTGACCTCGGCAACATAAAAACAGGCATTTATGAAAAGGGCTTGGAACAAAACACACAAACATCCTGCCACTGAAACAATCAACACCATTTAGTCTCCCAGAAAGAGGCACAAAGGTGGAAATCTGCCTCTCGCACATGAACACTGATGGTATATGTTTCCATCAGATGTAGAGGCTACACCCAGGTACGGCTTTATATGCGAGAGGTTTTCTTTGCGTGCCTTGGGTGTGAATACAAGTCCTTGGCAGCCTCTAACGTTCTCCCTGAGAAACTGAGAAACAAAACAAACGCAAGGGTCTATATTCAGGTTGGTATCCCACAGTCCGGCTCATGGTTCACTACATTCTGTTCCAGTGCTGAGATCACCTCTCTAACAAACAAACATTCCCATCCACAATATCCACCGGGGCTAGAGGGATTTAAATGAGCAGTCTGGAGGAAATGTAGCACATTTCAGCTCTCTTAACAGTGTTTCATAAGCAGGTCATTTGATAAAGTCAAGTTTTGGTCAAAAGTTGAATTAAAAATGACAAACAAATATAGAGGAAGTCGACTAAACCGTTCCAATGTTTCTGCAACTACCTCCCCCTAACAAACAAGCTTTGGAATATGTTATACCCTCTAGTGGGTTTTCAGTCAGTGACTCTTATCACCGAGTCACATTTTAAAAAGCAGGACACAACTTCATTCCCATCCCTGGTTAGAGGCTGTGTTGAATGAAGAGCAGTCTGAGAGGGTTAAAAGAGCACGGATAACTCTATATAAAATGCCAGGTTCAATCAATGGCTTCCTTTTACTGCAAATCAACTGAAGTGATTATCTGCTCTTCCAATAACAACTGCTTTCCCCCTCCTCACCTCAGATGCCCCTCCTTCTCTCTCCTTTATTTGTTCTACCAGTTGGAAACTAGCATGTATATACTTCAATTCAACCTGACCTCCAGGCAACCCCTGGTCCTGCCCCTGCCACGGCTGCCTAAGCCATTAGAGTTGGATGTGACTTCAAGCTATTAGCGTGATAAAAGTTTACTGTCTCTCCAGCCACTCCACAAGGCTGCTGTTAAAGCGCCTGCTGGATTCTCAACTAGTCTAAGGAACATCTCTCTCACGCTATTAGCCCAAAGACATCCAGGTAGATAGTTTGTTGGGGTGGCATTTGGTCAAGACACACATATTTTAAATGAGTACAATTGGGCTCATTTCAAAACAAAAATTGATGCTGATTGCACTTAAACGTTGTTGTTTTCTACCGCAATGGTTCACAAACGCTCAAGTACCTTCCAAGAAGAAGAAAAAACGTAAAAGCGGTAAAAACACATAAACATAACACAAGTGGTTGTGGCTCTAGTCTAGCGTGATTTGACTGTATCTTGGCGTTGCTGTGTATGTATAAAGGGGGACTGAGGTGGGGGTATGTGCTGTGGTGCTGTGTTTCTCGTGTACTGTCTGAGTTGTGGGCAGCCAGGCTATATAACTGCAGCCTCAGCACTTCTCGCCATATTCTCCAGTTTCAAGCCAAGTGAGAGAACAAAGGCAGTGAGCTACACTGCTGCAGAGGGAATGAGGACAGACAGACAGACAGACAGACAGACAGACAGACAGTGGCATATAGAAGAGAAGAGGGTGCCCTCAATAACGAGCCCTGCCTGGTACAGTCAGTCTATGACAGAGTCCTCCTAGCTGTCGGACAACAGAAATAGAACTCATGCATCGGTTTTCCAGTAAGACTTCAGTTCTGCCCTGGGTGCTGGAGCTCACTGCTTACTTGATACTTTTGCAGAGCAGCACTTTTTTTTTTACACGATAAAAGGAAACTGCAGCATGCCTGGAATCTTCACCGTCACATCTTTTGATACTGCAAATGACCTTGAACATAATTATATTGGTACTAATGCGTTCACTCGACGAGACTTATCTTTTTAGAAAACTTGAGAAAACGTACATTCAAAGTCTCTAATTGCGCCGTTTGGGACTTGCCTTAGTTAGAAAGGCTGTACTGGGCAGCTGTTGGTAGATTTAATGCGTGCCTGTGTCCGTGTTGGTCCATGCCAGCCCTGCCCCATCAAGGCCCAACCCAGTACATCATGTGTTTCCACTTTACCGATAGGGTGGAAATGACCTCAGCGCAGTAAAAGATGACAGGGGCGCTAGCACTGCTCCCCAGATGTGAGGAGAAAGAGAGGAGGAAGGAGAGAGAAAACCATTCGCCTGAAGAATTTACTGCAAACCCCTGAGGAGCCCTGTGATTGAGGGTTCAAGTCCAGTTCCAGAGGTTCCTGGTCTATCTCAGCAGCACTCAGCCACAGGGAAGACAGCCTGCTGGCCTGCTGAAGCACATACACACACTCACTCACACAGACAAACACACACACACACTCACTCACTCACATACACACACTTACTCAGAGACACACAAACAAAGACACACACACATACACACACAACCAAAAACCCCACCGTCACTCCATCCACACTCCACTGCACCTGCCAGACACACAAAAGCCACTTCCTCCCACTGTGTCCGGCCAAGGTCCTTTATCCCATTTAGTGCAGTCTGAACCACAACAAAGGAAGAGAAATTAGGGAACTGGGCTGACGATAGGGTGACTAATCCCTTTGGAGAGACTCATTCGATCAACAGCCTGTACAGTTGAGCAGCTGAAAGGCCTGAATTAAATATGGACATGCAGAGATGGGCCCCAACAAGGCCCTGTCATAGACATGGAATAATTCATACATTCCATTGTGGACACAGACCGACTTACTCTATCGTTGTCTCTGTCAAGGGTCATTTCACTACTGTAACTGTATAGCATTGTATTAACAATTTCCCCAACCTTTATTCGTGAAATCAGAACGTTCCATAACATAAAGGTAACCTATCTCTTAATCCCTATTCCATCTCCTTATTCACCTTGTCCCTCTCAGGAGACCTTCCTTCATCTTCCCCATTGCCAAATGGCACATTACATCCAGAAAGGTCATGTCACTGCACCTTCAATAGCAGTTGGATACGTTTGTCTCTCCTCCTCACTATGCAGCAGATTAAGCTGTTGGTGCCAAAAGGAGAGGTGATTACCCAGTTTATATGATGATCATCTGAAAAGCAGCTTGGAGATTTTTAAGATGATGTGTAAGCTAACCTCTCCCCTGATACCGTCCCATTCCCTGCATTAAGAAACGGGGCTTATAAGAGACACCACACTGGGCTTATAATAGAGTCCTCGTTATGGGATAAAGGGCAAGCCTGCATCCAAGCTCTGTTTCAGGCTGAGCCAGTCTGTGTCTCTCTGCCGTGCCTGGCCAGGCCCGGTGACCTGCTTGAAATGAAGCCAGCCAGACACCCGTCAACGCCAGCTAAGGGCCCCACCCTGGTAGGGTCACCGCCTCATCTCAGGCCCCTGCAGAGGGAGGAAGCTCTCTCTCTCTCTCGCTCCCTCTCTCTCTCTGAGCCTATAGCATCCCCCATCTGCGCGCCTGTCTCTCTAAACACGAGCGCCGCCATGCCAGCGAGGGAACGAGGAAGTGTGTGGGGGGATTAAAGGAGAGAGACAGGGCCCTGTTCCGGTGAGTAATCGGAAATGGCATGTCTGCAACGACACACCATGGCTTTTGAATAAGGGCACTTCCTGTGAGAAACAGTAGGAACAAAAGAGAGAGAAAGGTCCGACTGGGCAGAGGCTTTAAGGGTAAAGGACACAGTAACAGGGGTGACCATGACGGACCCAGAGGGCCTGCAATACTGAATAAACGAGTCTAACTCAGACTAGTACAGACCAGTAGAATACAGACAGCTGTGCTGAATTCATTTGATATGGGGAGCCTGCCTGTCAACAGCACTGCACTGCCCCGGCACTGTAACTGACCAGAGACAATAGCCGCTCTGCGGATCCCAAAGCTGTGGCCCAGACAAAAGTAGCACAGGGGAGATACTAGATTGCCTAGCCATGTCGTGAGGTGGTTAATAGGACTGGTTCTCTATGAATTTGCAGGCGGGGCAGATGTGCAAAGACACCACACTATAAGATATGAAATGCACTGCCTTCAAGGCAGAGCCGATACACAAGATGGTAGCCTATCCTGATAGGATATAACAGAGTAGAAAGAGAGTGAAAATGACTATCCCACTCCTTCATTCAGCTAGCGGGGAGATGGAGGCTGGGTACTGGGTCACCCTGACATCATCGTCACCCTTTCTCTTCATTTACAGAGGGAAAGGCGGGACGACAGCAAAATGGATGGTGGTGGGCTCTCATCCCTCCTAAGTGAAACACTCCCTACTCGCCGGCCTGTGTAGTCCAGACTGAGAGAATTGGGAAAAGCTTTGTGGGCTAGGGTAGAGAAGGTTGCTTTCTATGTTCTATACGGTAGAAGAGGAGCTGTACGGAGAAGGAGGAGTTCTGTGCTGTACGGAGAAGGAGAAGGTGGGAGGAGGTCCACTGTATGTGTTGTAGGAGGAGGATGTGTGTATTCTATATGGAATAGGAAGATGTATCTGTGGTGGAGGAGGGTAGCCTACAGTCTCTCTGCTCTGCTGTGAGTAAGTCTATGTGGGGAGGTCTGCCTGCCTGCTTGTCTGACTGTGTGTGCTGTGCTCTGCAGCTCAGCTCTGGCACACTCTTGTCAGCCCACCAGCCAGAGAGAGAGTATGAAGTTCTTATTTAGCACAGGAAGAGCAGCTCTGCTTAGCAACCACATCGGCCCTCCAATCACAGGCCTACTGTATGGAGGAGACTCCAGCCTGTGTGTGTGTGTGTGTGTGTGTGTGTGTGTGTGTGTGTGTGTGTGTGTGTGTGTGTGTGTGTGTGTGTGTGTGTGTGTGTGTGTGTGTGTGTGTGTGTGTGTGTGTTCTGTGAGAACTCTGAATGCTGCACTCAGTTATAAAACAACATTTTAGGCAAACCAGGCTTTCTAACTTAGTGATTTCTGCTATAACGTTGGCTGCTAACAGATGCTTTCCTGTCCGTCACGGTCTGTTTGAATTCTGTACTGAACCCCACAGTGAGTTCAACGTTAATCTGTGCCAATTAATCCTAAAATAAATTATGTATATCCTGGAGTGCAGTGGTAAATCCTTAAAACATTCACTACTTTTCCTTTCAGAATCCAATTACCGTAGCGTAGCCTACAATTGACAACAGCTACAACTGGAATGAATGCATGATTCGTGAGCTACTATCCATCAAACCAGAGGCATGTACAAGATTTGGAACAAATGTTGTCAGAACATTGAGCAGTCTGTTTGGTTTAGCTGCGCGAGCTAATCCTCCTGATAGCTTTGGAGGTGGTTGGTGGGTGGAATGTAGGCGAGAGCAGAACGCCGATTTGTCATATGGCACCGGCAGGCCCTGGCTTTGCTCCGTTCTGACTGGAGCTACACTAGCACAGCACCAATGTGGTCTGACAGATCCAAAACACAGACTAGCACTGCAGCCCAGTTCAAATACAGGCAAACCAAGATGGATATAATAAGTGAAAAATAGATTCTACTGTCTGTGGCTTCAAAAAAAATGTAGAAACTTGAATCACTTTGAATCATCCTAATACGACTAAGCCTGTGTGTGTCGCTGGCAGCAAGCCAGTCCGTTAGACATTTTCTTATATTTTTAATTCCTGTTCTCTAATAAGCAAATAAGCAAAATTCTAGATAGAGTCAGCAGCAGTAACTCTTACAGAACATGTGAGTGGATCAGGGTCAGACAGAGGGAAGTGGAACAGTACAGTTTCCCCAAACCCCATCCAGGCATCTGTTCTCAGCATGACTACATAATCTACTCCTCCTCTACACCTCCGCCATACCTTCTCCTCCTCCCTAATCTCCTTCTTCTCTGACTGACTAGCACACCACCTTAAGAGAACTTACACTCCATCAAAAAACCCTGTCTCATCAATTTTTCATAGTCTGTGAAAAATGGGAATAATGCTGTGAGCTCTGCTTGTTGCTATAGTTTCAGGTTAGTGTGTATGCTTTTGCAGCAGACTGACCAGTCAGTGGCGTCTGGCTGCCCAACATGGAACAGGGTGCCATTGGCACAGATGGACACAGCAAAGCGTTAAGTCATAGGTTCTCTTTCAATTATTTGTTTCGATATCTCACATGTGGGGTTCGCCTACTCTCGGAAGTACCTATTAAAGGCGTCTGTTGGAGAGACAGGTAGGGTGGCGAATGAGGTGAGCCCCTCACCTACCTTAAAAGGAGCACTCTCCCGCCCTCTGGTTATTCGCGCTTCTCTTCTCCTCAGATCTTCTGGATACCTGTTTTCCTGCTTAACTGCTCACAAGGGAACCGAGAAGGATATCGCAGGTCTTGTCAAGAGGTTGAGTACTAACCGGAAGGCTTTTGTTTTGTGTAGAAATTCCTTTCTACTTATCAGTCTCCGTTGGTAGCTAGCGTCATGGCTAGCTATTGAGACTCAGTTAGCCCACTTTGCAAGGCTAACTTGGCTAGCTCGCTGAGAGGCAAGCTAACCTCATTAGCACGGTAGCATTGATAGCTCCCATCTCTCATCTAGCTTAACCTACATTCGCCTGTTGTGTTAACTAGACCGACCATCCCAGCCTTCACAACGCCGACGGTCACGGGAACACTCTATCTGAAGGCTAACTTTGCCCCCACGCGGTTTCCTTCAGCTAGCACTGAGCTAGCTAACGCCCCACTTGCCTCGCGGCTATAGTGTTATATGGTGCTCATTATGGCTAGCTGTTAGCCGCAAGGCTTTTAACTAGCTAGCTTAGTACACCATTTACACAAGCTACGATTTGCTAGCCACCAGCCACAAGGTACTACCTAGCTTGCGCCGTTGCTCGGTCCCCCTAGCAAGCCCTGCTCCTGACAATGGCCAATGCTATCCCATCCCAAGACGAGCTTAGCCCAGCGCTCAAACCGTCTCGTTCTTGTGCTTGCGGTTCCATGATTGCGGGGAAAGATTTCCACCCTCTATGCATCAATTTCTTGTGTAAGGAACATGCCCAAGAGATGTTCAAGGACCCTGAGTCCTGTGAGCACTGCAGACTATTGATGGGGGCAGGTCTGAGGAGAGAAGGCTTAATGCTTTTATCTCAATAGCCCCTCTTGCCTTCGAGCCAACAGCAACAGCTGAGGCTCAGCTCTCTGCAACCAAGCCCAGTTGGGGCGAGGTCATGGAAAGCCTCAACTCCCTCGCCTCATTGTCTGACGACGTAGTATCAGGGGAAGGTGAGATAGTCCGCATCTCCTGCGCTGATGACCCCGTTCTCCCGCCCTCTCAGGCCAGCAGACCTAACAGCCCTGAGAGCAGTGGATGTGCCCCTCCTCCAGTGGAGTTTGGACTCCTTCATGTCTGCAAGCGGGCCGTGGCCAGACTCGGCAATGAGAGCCCCTACTCCTGTTAAGGGACCTATACGATGGGAAGAGACTCCCGTCCCATACCTGATAAGGGAACTGCTCCCCGCAGTACCAGCTTGCCCCAGGGAAGCTAAGAGCTCATGGGAAAAACCCTGCACTAGCAAGAGTCTTGCAAGGGCTACCCCGAGCCTGGACAATATGGAGGAATCTGCGTTTGGCAACCCTTCCACGGTGGAGCCGTCACTGGCTTACCACCTCAGCCCCTTACACCGTATTACTAACGAAACCAGCACCTCTTTCCATGTGAAGGCGGAGCACTTTACCTCAGCCCAAGCAAATAGAGCTCTCAATGTGACCTCTTTATTGTTGGCGTATCATGTTCAGTTACTGGAGGAAGTGTGGAAGTAACTGGAATCGAACACCCTAGACCCAGATGCTTGGGAGGAGTTCTGTATGATGACAGACCTAAACCTCCATGCCTTTCGTAGTGCCATTCGAGGCTGTGGTAGTACTATGAGCCTTGCAGTGGTGAGAGAAGGGGCACTTTGGCTGAGCTTATCCAGCTTAGACAAATAAAAAGTGGACCTCCTTGATGCCCCAGTGATCCAATGAGTTGTTCGGGCCCACTTTTGTGACAGAAATGTGACATGCGCAAAAAATAAGGTGAAGCCTTCAACTTCTGCCTGCCCCACAGATCTGGGCCCCATGGCAGCATGTTGGTTCCTGCATCTCGCCCCAGTCTTACAGCTGAGAAGGGGCAACAAGCTGGCCTTGGGGGACAGAGGTCCCCAGCAATGTACCAGTCTGCCAAAACTCAGGCTCCTGAACCAAAGCAAACTTGTAGAGAAGGAGTCTTATGCTGCAGCGGCAGCAAGGATCCTCCCCGCTAACCCTCCTAAAGGAGGTAAGAAGGGTCAGCCAGCCTAGGGTGCAGTCCTGGCAGCTGAAGATGATAGTGTGCAGGGCCTACGGCTCTCTGCCCTACCCCTCTGTCTTCGGATTTAACAGTTTCTACAGTTTCGCAGAAGTGGGAAGGCAGGCCTGCGTTAAGACAAAATCCTATTCTCTGTGCAGCAGCTCACTTTTGTGACCATTCTCACATGAGAAAATGGAGGAGACTCACTTTTTGTTCCCACCCGAGTTTGTTCCCCCCGAGTGCCTCCCTCGCTCAGGCTTTCCCCCCGGTGTCTTCTCAGGTTTTCAGCCAGGGGTAGAAGTCAGCATTTCAGCCGCCCATCCGGTCTCACTGACACACGGAGCAGGACGGCAATCTGTCTTTCGCCATCCACTGTTCCCCTTTTTTCCCGTGCCTTTGGCCTTTTGCCTCTGATTGCTACGACGCGAGCTATCACAGTCAAACCAGTTCCGGTATGTGCCGCTCCGGTTTTCCCACCAGAGGGTGCTGCCACTCTGTACGTCAAGGTAGGGAACCCTAAATATTCTGCTCTCCTGTTCTAAGGGAAGACAGGTTTCCAGAGCTCACTGAGAAACCCTCATAGGCCTTTATAGGATTCTGAGGGGCGTTTTTTCTCTCTCTACACTCTTTGAAAAAAAAGGTGCTTCCACAGATGGTTCTACATGGAACCCAAAACAGTTCTACCTGGAACACCTTTTTTTGTAAATGGCAAAGACCACTTGGCTCTGTTAAGGAGAATTCTCTCCATTGACCTAGAGATCAGTCAGAGCCCCAGACAGCTATCTGGTACTCCCGAGTCCACAAAGCTTTGGCTTTTCCTCGTCCCGTTTCTTTTTTTATAGATGGGGCTAGAAGGGCCCCACGAGCTTGAGGAAGAGAAGCACGCTTGAGAATACCCTCAGGGCGCGAGAGTGCTCCTTTTAAAGGGAGGTGAGAGTCCCACTCTACCTATCTGTCCCCAACCTTTTACCCATGCACCACCCAAATAAACAAGACATTAACAAAGAGAAATAGCTGCACTTCACAGCCTCTGAATGGCAGGGCTCTGGAACAAAGGAGGGGGCAGGTCTTTAGCACCCCTCACAGAATTCCAGCTGACGCCCTTTTAACATGGGGTCAGCCCCTGGAGAATGGAGGGCAAGACCCCTGTGAGCTCCTCACACCTTCTTTCTGACACACTGAACCCCACTCGCCTTCAATCACAGAAGAGATGGCATGATGCACTTCTCTGGGGAGCTGGTGGTCAGTGGGCCATGTTTTCAAAAGGATTTAGAAAAGAGGCAAATGACCAGAGCTCCAAACAATGAATTCTACCAACACTCTGGACTGGATTTGCTATCCGCTGCATTATCTGTCTGTTTAGGGACTAGGTCTATGGATTAGGTTGGACTGGAGGCAGGGGTTGGAGATACTGAGTCTTGGTCGGACTTGGCTATTCCGTTTCGGGGAGGTGCTGGTCAGTGAGGAGTTGTGTTGGGTCAGTGGTGGTCAGACGGGGCTGACCAGGGGCCGGGCCAGGGGCAGGGGGGATGCACCATGTGTGCCCTCAGGGCTTCCCAGAGGTCAGCAAACAGATGGGAATGGAAATGAGCAGTCAGTGAGCTCATTTTAAACTTCCAGTCCAGCTGATCCAGGCATAATACATGCCAATTTACACGCACATACTGCACACACCGGTCCCCTGTTCAAATGTTTAAGATGAGAGTGCATTGGTGCGCGGGAGCCCAAGCCGATCCAAATTAAGCATGCATCGTTTTTTTTTTTTAAAGCATTCAACCTTTACAAATCGCCGGTTCACTAAAGTTTTTTACTCCTATTTTATTTTCTGCTTTATTCCTCTTTTCTGTTGTGACTGAATTGATGCGCCCTCTCCTTCAGCCTATCGAACTTTTATGCATGTAACAGCGTATGACGTTGATCTCAAAGTCAGATAACTGTGTGCACAGTGCGGCAGACGCAACTGCTCGTGCCAACGATATATAGGCCTACCCTTTCCCTGTTCTAATATTGGTCGGCTATATCTGCGCGGCACCTTCAGCATTCAGATGTTTGTAAATGGCTGTCGCAATCTTAAATCATAGGCTTTATTAACTGAGGAACAACCACTTTATTTTGCTGGGTCATTGTTGTCAAATGCGCTGTAGAAAATTGAGTTTTAACGGCAGAGCTTTGTAGGCTACCAGAATGGACACAACTCACATCTTGATGATCTATCTGCTGAATGGGGCTTTTGGATTCCCAGGTTCACCGTACGAAATATTTTGGGTAGTTCTGATTTAAACAGTCAATGCATCTGGCCATTTTCACATGAACAGGGTAAAGGTGTAATTGTATAACAAGGACAGCAATCATTTTTGCAAGCCTCATGGGTTGGAACAGGAGAAGAGAGCAACTCTCCTCCATAAAGTACAAAATGGTCAAAACCATTCGCTTTTGAGACGGGTGAAATCCAAAACGGTGTTAAATTAATCGTCTTTGTATGTCATAGCTAATTTCTAATAACAAATATTGACGTATTACTAGCTCAAAACATTTTAATCTGCTATATGACAAGTTAATCGGTGGGTGATGAGGATTTCAGATAAAAAGTCACGGCGCAAAAACATAAATTGAACCCCCTAATCTGATAGTGGTAAATGGTAAATCTTCTCCCTATGGCTCAACCCACACACCACATCACTCACTCACACACACGCACACATACTGTACACAGGCCCACTCGGCTCAGAGATGTCAGCTCAGACAGATCCAGCTCGTGGGCTCCATCAGTATCAGATATTCATTTAGAATGGGGTCATACAACAATTGTTAGCGCATCGATTCGAATCGTTTCAAACTAAAAGTATCGTTCCTGTATCGTATTGGAGTCTATGTATCTAGATGCGTATCGAATCCCGCTTGTAAGGAAAAATGCACATCCCTAGTGAACAAAGACACGCTCATACACAAATCACGAAACAGACACACTGTCTCGCTAGCCCTGAGTTGCACACACCCGTACAAAAGCACACAGATACAACACACACCATTCCTCACCACCCAGAGACTACTCAGTTGATTGTTTTGGTCCCAGGTTTGAGGCGAATTTGATGGAGTGAGCAGAACAATGGGATGAGAAATGTCATAAATTGGCCTCGCATGAAGAGGTTTAATTTGATTAAGTAAGGACTACATGGTCCTCCAGAGTCCGCTTCCTCTCTCCACTCAGTCACGAGATTAATGTTGTTGCCTCTTAAACATATACTGAGAAATATTGGAAAATGATAGGGGGGCAAAAACATTTTTTGTAATTCCTCACAAAACCCTATTTTATGTACTTTTCTTGCCAAATAGAAGAACAGACTGAAGGAATTCTATTTTGTATACTGATAATATTTGGTGTATCATATAGGTTTATATTGTATGCTGGTGTACTAACTCTCATTGTTTGGTGTATCATATAGGTTTATATTGTATGCTGGTGTACTAACTCTCATTATTTGGTGTATCATATAGGTTTATATTCTATGCTGGTGTACTAACTCTCATTGTTTGGTGTATCATATAGGTGTATATTATTCTGGTGTACTAACTCTCATTATTTGGTGTATCATATAGGTTTATATTGTATGCTGGTGTACTAACTCTCATTGTTTGGTGTATCATATAGGTTTATATTATTCTGGTGTACTAACTCTCATTGTTTGGTGTATCATATAGGTTTATATTATTCTGGTGTACTAACTCTCATTGTTTGGTGTATCATATAGGTTTATATTATTCTGGTGTACTAATTCTCATTGTTTGGTGTATCATATAGGTTTATATTATTCTGGTGTACTAATTCTCATTGTTTGGTGTATCATAGGTTTATATTATTCTGGTGTACTAATTCTCATTGTTTGGTGTATCGTATAGGTTTATATTGTTCTGGTGTACTAACTCTCATTGTTTGGTGTATCGTATAGGTTTATATTATTCTGGTGTACTAACTCTCATTGTTTGGTGTATCATATAGGTTTATATTGTATGCTGGTGTACTAACTCTCATTGTTTGGTGTATCGTATATGTCACGTTCCTGACCTGTTTTGTATGTGTTAGTTGGTCAGGATGTGAGTTTGGGTGGGCAGTCTATGTTTTGTGTTTTTATGTTGGTTTAATAGGGTGACCTGATATGGCTCTCAATTAGAGGCAGGTGGTTTTCATTTCCTCTGATTGAGAGCCATATTAAGGTAGGTGTTTTCACATTGTTTGTTATGGGTGGTTGTCTCCTGTGTCAGTGTCTGTGTATGTTACACCACACGGGACTGTTTCGGATTGTTTGTTTGTTCGTTCGGTTTATGTAGTCTCTTCCTGTTTCATGCGTTCTTCGTGTCATGTAAGTTCTTATGTTCAGGTGCGTCTACGTCGTTTGTTGTTTTGTAGTTTGTTAAAGTGTTTTCGTGTTTTTTCGTCTTTACTTTAATAAATCATGTCATATCACAACGCTGCATTTTGGTTCAATCCATGCTCCTCCTCTTCGGATGAAGAGGAGGAACACCGTTACAGTATAGGTTTATATTATTCTGGTGTACTAACTCTCATTGTTTGGTGTATCATATAGGTTTATATTATTCTGGTGTACTAATTCTCATTGTTTGGTGTATCATATAGGTTTATATTATTCTGGTGTACTAATTCTCATTGTTTGGTGTATCATATAGGTTTATATTATTCTGGTGTACTAATTCTCATTGTTTGGTGTATCGTATAGGTTTATATTATTCTGGTGTACTAACTCTCATTGTTTGGTGTATCATATAGGTTTATATTGTATGCTGGTGTACTATCTCTCATGACTTATTTCCTGTATGATGGAGACTGGTGGACTGTGTTTTTGTTTTGTTTGCATGGTTGGTAGTGTAGTTGGGAATAACGTTTGTTATTTGTATTTAAACATTTGCTGTGTCTCTCGGTCCTTTATCAGACAGCCATCTGGCCAGTGGACTGGACACAAGGGCATCTGATTGAATGCTGTGAATACAGTGGGGGTGGGTGGGGTCGCTCTCTGTGGATAGAGGTCAGGTGTCACGGCCCTTTGACAACACATGTCAAGGCCCTGCCCCACTGGGCCCGCATCTCCTCAATCAGAGCCTACAGCCTCTTCTCTTCCAATCTGCCCCCATATGTACGCTAGGCAACGGCTTAATGACCAAATGCAGGATTTGATTCAAAACAGACACAACGGTCCTCTGGTGTTATCCCCCTCTGATCCCTGTCTGCTTTGTACTCGAACAGTGATATTCAACTAAATATAATGCCGTCTTTAGCTATGTGGAAACCCTGTTCAATTTCCCACAGTACTTGAGTTAAATCATTTGATTAATTATTATCTATTATATCACTAGACTTTCTTTTTAGTCAAAGAGAATACTCAAAAATAGCAAAAAAGGTGTTTCTCAACTGAGGCTAGTTTACAGTGCTACATGTACAGTAGTGTAGCTGAAGGCCCAGACAGACAGACAGACAGTGGATCCTGGACTGATTGATAAAACACCCCAACATCAGTGTTGGTCTGAGGCAGGGCAATAATATTGAGTTCTTGTTTCATGGGTAAGCGAGCCAAGGCCGGCTGCTGGTGGCTGTCCGGCCTCTCAGCAGCTTCCCCTGTCAGAGTGATGTATGGGAGCACTGGTGTGCAGCTCCCTAAGGACCAGGCCTGACTGTCTGCTAACTGGGACACTACTGACAGTGAATCATGGCAGGCAGGCAAACACACACACACACACAGAGACCACTCCCCCTGATGCTGCCTGCCTCAGCTCAGTCTGTATATATTTCATCAGACACTCCAAGGCTGTCAGCAGAGACCTCACCGTTTGGAAAATATGAAACACACTGAACATATATCATGACATGATGGCTACAGTTGGGAGGGCAGCTATAAGCCACAGGTGGTGGAGATTTTTCCTCAGACATTTTTTCTTTAGGTCCGCGACTCTGTAGTCTAGTTTCCTTTGTCCATTTCTTAAATCGAAATGACACAGATTATGTTCACTTATTATTGAATGGCCATTTGCTGTGAGATTCGGTGCCATTTTACAAAGCAACTTATAAATTAAGAATTTATGTAGAATAAAAAATAGAGGACAATGTATGCATGGAATCTGCAATGCAATGTAGTTTGCTAGGAACGAATTCACGATGTTTTTGATCGGAGCCATAACAGAAGGGACGAGTACAGTGGATCTCTGTTTTCTCAACAACAAAAGGTTCTTACATCTTTCTGTAGCTAATCATTAAATAATACATCGCAAACTGTCTCTGAGATACCTCGTCTGAACATCCACCATCACAACGGAACTGCAGCAATATTCAACCAAGCCTCTCTTGGTCGAGTAAGACCTCCATTCATTTATAACTGCACAATAAAAATGCCACAAATTTCGTGAGTAGCACTGATAGTGAAATTGAAAGTCACTGGGAGGGAGGTTTACGAGAAATGCCCTGTCTCCTGTTCAGAGTGGAGTTATTACACCATGGTGATACATAGTGTCCAGTCATTAGCAGAGTCCCACTCAACAGCTGCTGTGAGCTGAGGGAAACAGCCACCATGTCGCCCCGTCCTTTGTCCGCTCCAAACGTCTGTGACCCTCGCGTGGAGCCAGAACAGGCAAGTGGTCAACCTGAAAACCTTCCACCACCACATCCGTCAACGTGCACACACACACCAGGCGGCTGGTGGCACAGAATGAATGGAAAGGTATCAAACACATGGTTTTCACGTTTGATATCATTCCATTCCCTCTATACCAGTCATTATGAAGAGGCCGTCCTGCTATATCTCCACCCACCAGTCTCCTCTGAGACACTATCCTGTTCAACACAGCCCTTTCTCACAGACATCTTGATAACCCAAAGCTCATTAAACTCTAATAACCTAACCCCAAAAATTTATTCCCCAGCCCCCCTCCCCTCTTGGACTAATACAATATATAATTGAGGCTCCATTTGTCATATGCAGATGCCCTTGAGTTACCCTGGGGGGATCTGGTCCGGTTAACTCCCCCGAGGGGAGTGGATTGGAGGGCCACTCAAGGGTGTGATAGTTTGAGATTCTGTTGATTTTAATGTTCTATTTTAAAACAAACCTTTTAAATGTGAATTTAAACCAATATACGTGCATGTGCAAAAGATCAGCCAGGGGAAAAAAGGAAATAAATAATGTGTGTGTATATACCGTACCAGTCAAAAGTTTGGACACACCTACTCATTCGAGGGTTTTTCTTTATTTTTACTATTTTCTACATTGTAGAATAATAGTGAAGACATCGAAACTATGAAATAACACATGTGGAATCATGTCGTAACCAAAAAGGTGTTCAACAAATCAAAATATATTTTATATTTGAGATTCTTCAAAGTAGCCACCCTCTGCCTTGATGACAGTTTTGCACACTCTTGGCATTCTCTCAACCAGCTTCACGAGGTAATCACCTGTAATGCATTTCAATGAACAGGTGTGCATTGTTAAAAGTTAATTTGTGGAATTTCTTTCCTTCTTAATGTGTTTGAGCCAATCAGTACAAAGTAGGGGTGGTATACAGAAGACAGCCCTATTTGGTCAAAAGTTCATATTATGACATGAACAGCTCAAATAAACAAAGAGAAACGACAGTCCATCATTACTTTAAGACATGAAGATCAGTCAATATGGAAAATGTAAAGAACTTCAAGTGCAGTCACAAAAACCATCAAGCGCTATGATGAAACCGCCACAGGAAAGGAAGACCCAGAGTTACATCTACTGCAGAGGATAAGTTCATTAGTTACCAGCCTCAGAAATTGCAGCCCAAATAAATGCTTCACAGAGGTCAAGTAACAGACACATCTCAACATCAACTGTTCAGAGGAAACTGCATGAATCAGGCCTTCATGGTCGAATGGCTGCAAAGAAATCACTATTAAAGGACACCAAGAAGAAGAAGACTTGATTGGGCCAAGAAACATGAGCAATGGACATTAGACCGGTGGAAATCTGTCCTTTGGTCTGATGAGTCCAAATTAAGATTTTTGGGTCCAACCGCCGTGTCTTTGTGAGACGAAGAGTAGGTGAACGGATTATCTCTGCAATGTGTGGTTCCCACCGTGAAGCATGGAGAAGGAGGTGTGATGGTGTGGGGGTGCTTTGCTGGTGACACAGTCTGTGATTTACTTAGAATTTAAGGCACACTTAATCAGCATGTCTACCACAGCATTCTGCAGCGATACGCCATCCCATCTCATCTGCGCTTAGTGGGACTATCAGTTGTCTTTCAACAGGACAAT
The DNA here is from genome assembly GCF_029448725.1 of Salvelinus fontinalis. Taxonomy (NCBI): domain Eukaryota; kingdom Metazoa; phylum Chordata; class Actinopteri; order Salmoniformes; family Salmonidae; genus Salvelinus; species Salvelinus fontinalis. The sequence goes on from NC_074682.1 coordinate 11,501,409, forward strand.
GACCCAACACACCTCCAGGCTGTGTACGGGCTATTTGACCAAGGAAAGTGATGGAGTGCTGCATCAGATGACCTGTCCTCCACAATCACCTGACCTCAACCCAATTGATATAGTTTGGGATGAGTTGGACCGCAGAGTGAAGGAAAAGCAGCCAACAAGGGCTCAGCATATGTGGGAACTCCTTCAAGACTGTTGGAAAAGCCTTCCAGGTGAAGCTGGTTGAGAGAATGCCAAGAGTGTGAAAAGCTGTCATCAAGGCAAAGGGTGGCTACTTTGAAGAATCTCAAATATAAAATATATTTTGATTCCATATGTGTTATTTAATAGTTTTGATGTCTTCACTATTAGTCTACATTGTAGAAAATATTAAAAATAAATAAAAACCCTTGAATGAGTAGATGTGACCAAGCTTTTGGTACTGATTATGTATATATTGTGTGTGTGTGTGTGTGTGTGTGTGTGTGTGTGTGTGTGTGTGTGTGTGTGTGTGTGTGTGTGTGTGTGTGTGTGTGTGTGTGTGTGTGTGTGTGTGTGTGAGAGAGAGAGAGAGAGAGAGAGAGAGAGAGAGAGAGAGAGAGAGAGAGAGAGAGAGAGAGAGAGAGAGAGAGAGAGAGAGAGAGAGAGAGAGAGAGAGAGAGAGAGAGAGAGAGAGAGAGAGAGAGAGAGAGAGAGAGAGAGAGAGAGAGAGAACAGGGGGTGTCCAATAGAATAGGACCATTATTTAAATCTTGGAATCACTGCCAATAATGAATGAATAATAAATGAATAAATAATATTACAATCAAATAAAAT